>NC_091186.1:42321815-42489315 GCF_040958095.1 Procambarus clarkii | reverse complement strand
ATATATATATATATATATATATATATATATATATATATATATATATATATATATATATATATATATATATATATATATCGGACAATTAGTAAAAAAAAAAAAAAAAAATTTAAATTATTTTACCTTGTACCTAGATCCACCAGGCCTGTTTGGTGCCTGTTTCAGTACTTCAGACATCTGGAAGGTCACATCCTCCTCCTCAACTTGTGGATGTGCGTTGATAGATGATTCTGTAAAATTAAGTTATTTATATAATAATAAATTCAGTATAACAATAATATTCTGTAAAATTAAAAGTAATTTATACATCAATCAGATAAAACTCTCCAGAGATGGTGATACACAACATATAAAGGACAAGTTTCAGAACAAAATATGCATTTAGGAATAAGGTTTTGTACATGTAGGTAGCACATGAGAAAATAAGTGGAAGGTGATCAAGTTTATATTAACATGTTAATGACTTTGTTAAGGCTTTGCAAGAATGAAAAAATATTAATAATATAATATCACCTACCAATTAATTGTACATCATTTATAAGTCAATTATTTGCATTATTATTATTCAATACTAATGATATAAAAATGCATTTTGTAATCTACTATTTATGCAAGTATTAAGCACAGGATCATGAAATAAACTGCAAAATACTGTAATGGATAAACCAATTAAGTTTACATTTTCCTATAGCTAAGTCAGTCAGTTCTATTAGCAGCAGAGAACAATTATGCCCAACCTCTATTAAATGAAACAATCTTAAGAGCAAGTGATAGAAATATAATAAATATAAAAATATAATATTGTTCATATCTTCATTATTCTTCGAACTGTGGTTGCACAATCAGACCCACGTACACTGGTTAAAAGCATCACCTAAAAGCAACAACAAAAATGTAGTACACTGACGAATTTTGAATATATATATATATATATTATATATATATATATATATATATATATATATATATATATATATATATATATATATATATATATATATATATATATATATATATTAGTTGATTTTATACCCGCATTAGGTCAGGTGATAATACAATGAAGGTGAAAACATGGGGGGATACATAAGGGATAAACATAGGGGCTGCAGAAGGCTTATTGGCCCATACGAGGCATCTCCTATCTAAACACAAAGATTAATCCAGTGTAATTGGCCTGTTATGTTGTAACATAACATATATATATATATATATATATATATATATATATATATATATATATATATATATATATATATATATATAGATATATATATATATATATATATAGATATATATATATATATATATATATATATATATATATATATATATATATATGTATATATATATATATGTATACCATATACATATATATGCTATGTTGTATGCTACAACTTGGCTGATAATAAAGCCATTCACAACTGCAGGCCTAATAAAAAAAGGAGGTGGCATAGCAATATCTTACAAAGATACCTTCATCTGCAATAGTCTCATTAGTAATAGAGACGACTATTGTGAATATACCTTTGCCAAGTTCTCCAGTAAATCCCTTAAATCCTCCTTGACTATAAGTGCCATCTATAGATTTCCCAATACCGACATAGCTTCATTCTCAGATAACGTAAGGAATCTTATCATAAATAACAATCTCAACAAAAATCAAACCAACTTAGTGGTTTGTAATGGTGAACAAAACATGCAGATACTTATATATAACCTGTGAATAGAGTGTAATAACACCAAAACTATTTGTTTATTGTTTTATGACCATAATAATTGAATCACTAATATGATTCACTAATATATAATCCTAATAATAATCACTAATATATAATCCATTGAGCATGCTGCATCTCTTTCAGTCTCTTTGCAATTTGAACAAGAGGGTTTTTAATTGATCGAACCATATTCTTAAAGTAAAGTAAATGAGATGTATTCCATATTTTGCAAAATATACGATGAAGGCACACAAACATTCATACCAAAACTGAAGGGCAGGATTTATGAGGAGACATTAGAGGCATTAAATATTCCAAACTAGAAGACAGAAGGAAAAGAGGAGATATGATCACTACGTACAAAACAGTAACAGGAATTGATAAACTTGATAGGGAAGATTTCCCGAGACCTGGAATTTCAAGAACAAGAGGTTATAGATTTAAACGAACTAAACAAAGATGCCGAAGAAATGTAAGACAATTCACTTTTGCAAACAGAATGGTAAACGGTTGGAACATGTTAGGTGAGAAGGTGGTGGAGGCCAAATCCGTCAAAAGTTTCAAAGCATTATATGACAAAGAGTGCTGGGAAAATGGGACACCACGAGTGTAGCTCTCCATCCATCTGATTGATAACCCAAATGAATTTTTCATGGATATGATACCAACATCAAATCATAAATCAGATGTGATCCTATCCCCACTGGATTTTGAAGAAGCCATAGACAGTATGCCTATGCACTCTGCACCAGGCCCTGACTCTTGGAACTCTATATTCATCAAGAACTGTAAAAAACGTTATCGCAGGCCCTTCACATTCTTTGGAGACAAAGCCAAGATACTGGCATTGTCCCTGACATACTAAAAACAGCAGAGATAGCACCGCCCCATAAAGGAGGAAATAAGGCAGAGGCAAAAAACTACAGACCGATAGCACTAACATCGCACATCATAAAAATCTTTGAGAGAATGCTAAGAAGTAAGATCACAAAATACATGGAATCACAGCATCTCCATAACCCCAGACAACATGGTTTCAGAACAGGGCGCTCTTGCCTATCACAGTTGCTGGACCACTCTGACATGGCACTAGATGCCATGGAAGACAAACAAAACGCTTTGACAAAAAAAAGCCTTTGACAAATGTGACCATTGTGTTATTGCACATAAAATGCGTTCAAAAGGAATTACCGGAAAAATAGGCAGATGGATATACAACTTCCTGACTAATAGAACCCAATGTGTAGTAGTCAACAAAATAAAATCTGGACCATCAACCGTAAAGAGCTCAGTCCCCAAGCGTACTGTGCTTGCTCCAATACTTTTTCTCATCCTCATATCGGACATAGACAAGGACACAACCTATAGTACTTGATCATCCTTTGCAGATGACACTAGAATCTTCACGAGAGTAGGCAACATAGAGGACACGGCAAACCTCCAATCAGATGTAAATCAGGTCTTTCTATGGGCTACAGAAAATAACATGGTGATTAACGAACATAAGTTTCAGCTCATGCGCTACGGAAAAAATAAAAAATATAAAAACGGAAACCACTTACAAAACTCAGTCAAATCATAACATTGAACGGAAAAGCAACGTAAAGGATTTGGGTGTACTGATGTCAGAAGGCCTTACATTTAAAGAACACAATAAAGTAGCCGTCACAACTGCAAGAAAAATGACAGGATAGATAACAAGAACTTTTCACACTAGAGATGCTATACCGATGATGATAGTTTTCAAGACGCTAGTGCTCTCTAGAGTGGAATACTGCTGCATAATGAAAGCCCCTTTCAAAGCTGGAGAAATTACTGACCTATACTTATGCATTTATCTTCGGTTTAACACAACAGGCACCAGACACACGCTAGGCATCATACACACTAGGATAAAACAAACATTAGGCTGGAAGTCAGAAAAGAATTCAAAGAATTTTACTGGAAAGGCTTGCTGTTAGGAAAGGAAGTAATTGAGATGAATTAATGCACAGTATGTCAATTTTGTGAAATATATGATAAAGGAACAAAAACATTTATACCAAAACAAAGATGCAGAACTAGGAAACAGGATTTGTTCAACTGAAATTTCAAGACGGACAGAGACCAAAAGACACAAAAATGGAATCAATATACGAAGAGGCCAAACCCCCAAACATACCAGTAATACAAAGAGAAACAACTACACGGCAGTGAGGAGAGAGGCAGAAAGAAATTTTGAAAAAAAGGAACAAACAAATGTAAAGTAGAACAAATCATATTCTATAAATACAGCAACAACCAATTGCAGGTAAAGGATAATATTCAGAGCTTTTAAATGCATGGATGGCGAAATACTCAAGAAATTGTTCACGACTTTTGTTAGACCAAAGTTGGAATATGCAGCGGTTGTATGGTGCCCATATCTTAAGAAGCACATAAACAAACTGGAAAAGGTGCAAAGACATGCTACTAAGTGGCTCCCAGAACTGAAGGACAAGAACTATGAGGAGAGGTTAGAGGCATTAAATATACCAAATATACTACACAAATATATATACTACACATGCACAATAAACTACCCTACACAGGCTGAGTATGGTGTGTACAATAAATTATTAGCTAAAAGATAAGACTGAGTTTGTATAAATGGGGGTTAAGTCAGAGTGGGAAAATGTAAGTGGAGTGCCTAAAAACCCTGTCCTGGGACCTCTGTAATTCATAATATATACAAATAATTTAGACTCGGGTTTGATCAGCAATATTTGAAAATTTCCAGACGATACAAAAGGGATTTTTTTCTGGATTCAGGATTATTTTTTTATGGCTGAAAACAGGTTTTCAGCAATAAAAGAAATACAGTATTGCTGGAACAACCGTCGACATCTTCAAGAGAAAACCTGAACATCTTCAAGAAGTGAAGATGACCTTGAGAAGAAGTATAGGTTGGGAGAAGTATAGGTTAGGAATTGTCTCCAAAGAATTCTCAAAGAATTACTCGTTATTGCTATCCAAGATAATTAGACGAGCCAAAGCTAAATACTACGAAGATAAATTTACCCAAATAAAGAGTACCTTACCTAAAAATATGTATGTACCTTACGTAAATAAACATTTGATTTTGAAGTGCCGGACAAACAAGGCTGTGGTGGATATGTGGGCCTGAGGGGCCTGTCCAAGCAACAGCCTGTTGGATCAAGCTCTCACATGTCAAGCCTGGCCTTGGAAGGGCTTGGTGAGTAGAACAACTACCAGAACCCTATAATGCATGTATCAAGGTGTCCAGGCAGTGAGCACCACATAATGCAGTGCAGTCCTGTAAGAATAAGCACAGTAAGTATGGGCATGGAGGGGGTGCAGCAGTGGCTTGTGAAGGGCTGGAGAGTAAATGGACATGCCCAGGGGTAAAAAGCATTAGGGTAACAGAACATAGCCCATAAAAATAGTAATGACAATGAATGAATAATTATATGAATGCAATAATACTTCATATCTCAATAGGAAAACTAAGCAGGGTGCAAGACAAGGTACTGGTGGTGATAGTGGTTGGTACAAGTCCTCACATCCCCACAGACACCAGTAACAGCCCTCACCTCCCAACACAGTACCCTTGTAGCGAGTTAATCTTATACTCGCTTCATTATCTTATAGCATAACTAATTAACACTAATTACAGAAGCTACACAGGTGATACTTTGGTGTGAGTTGAGCGCACTGAGCGTCGGTATCGCTACACCCTTGTTCCTTAACAACCCTTTGGACCTTTATTACAGAAAAATAGAATCAATTAATTTAATAAAATATAAAATATAAGTGCTTACTTACGATAATACTATCGGTGGAACACAAAATCTTCTTCTTCTTGATAGTAGGTGCAGTTTGCATGAAGGGTTAGTCCTCGCCATGACTGAACTGACGACAAAATGGCCGATGTGTTGATATGGCGTCAGTTGACGCTGTGACGTCACAGGTGAGGGACGCTTTGCGCATTACTCCCTCGTACTTAAAAAGTACTACAGGTACTTTTTGGTTTTATTTTTGAATATGGCAGAAGTTGGACAGCTTTTCAAATCATTATAAGGGAGTGAGTTCCATAAACTAGGTCCCTTTATTTACATAGAGTGTTTACATAGATTAAGTTTGACTCTGGGGATATCAAAGAGATATTTATGTCTGGTGGGGACGTGGCCATGTGTTCTATTACATCTGTCCAGGAAGAGTTTCAGAACAGGGTTTGCAGTTAGAAAAAGGGCTTTATAAACGTAATTTACACAGGAGAATGTATGGAGTGAATTTGTTTAGCATGTTTAAGGATTTGAACAAGGGAGCTGTGTGTTGTCTGAAGGTAGAGTTATTTATTGTCCTGATAGCAGATTTTTACTGGATGATGATGGGCTTGAGGTAGTTTGCAGAGGTTGAACCCCAAGCACAAACGCCATAAGAATGATAGGGATAGATAAGTGCATAATAGAGTGAGAGGAGAGCAGAGTAGGGTACATAATATCTGATCTTAAACAGTATACCAACTGTTTTAGAAACCTTTTTAGTTATGTGTTGTATATGGGTGCGGAAGTTGAGTCTCTTGTCTAAGTATAGGCTAAGAAACTTTCCATCATTTTTATTGCTAATGTTTACATTATCTATCTGAAGCTGAATTGCATTTGTTGATTTGTTTCCAAATAAGATATAGTAGGTCTTTTCTATGTTTTGTGTGAGGCTTGTTGGTTGACAACCACAAGTAGACTTTTTTTAATTAATTGTTTACAACATTATTTAACAGGAGTGGGTTGGGGTCAGAGTAGATGAGTAGTATCATCAGCCAACAATATAGGTTTAAGTATGTTAGAGACATTAGGGAGATCATTGATGTATATAAGAAACAGGAGGGTCCTATAGGATGCTGCTCTGTGGCACCTTTACGGTAATTAAGTGGTAGAGTGGGAGAGGTTATATCATTGATGGCTTCATATTGGTGTCTGTTACTAAGATAGGATCGGATATAGTTTAGGGCAAGGCCACGGATTCCATAATGGTGGAATTTAAGTAAGAGGTAGTTATGGTTAACAGTATCAAAGGCCTTTCTCAGGCCGATGAAGAGTTCAATTGGAAACTCACTTTTGTCAAGGGCTGAGAAGATTAAGTCAAGCAGACTAACAATAGCATCATTGGTACTCTTTTGGGAGCGGAAGCCAAACTGACAGGGACTTAGTATATTGAATTTTACAAGATTGGAGTAGAGCTGTTTGTAAAAAAAAAAAAAAATAATTTTGATAATATAGGTAGATTCGATATGGGTCTGTAATTATTTATGTCTGCCGTGTTACCTCCTTTATGAACTGGCGTTACTCTTGCTTTTTTAAGGATATCAGGGAAGGTATGACACTCTAGGGATTTGTTGAACAGCAGTGCTATGGATGGTGCAAGGGCATATGGGAGGCACGCCTGTGTACCATCGATGGTATTTCACTAATGTTCCCAGCTTTGGTTTTTAGCGAGTGAATGATGGACACAACATCTGTAGGGCTGACCGGAGAGAGGAGAAGAGAGTTTGGATAGCTGCGTGAAAGATATGTGGTAACATATGTCTGAGTCTCTGGGATTTTTCGGGCAAGGTGAGCACCAAACGATGAAAAGAAGCTATTAAATTCAGTTGCTGTTTCAAGATCTGTTGCAGGTGTATAACCATCCTTGGAGATTTTTATCTTATTATGTAAATGTTGTTTAGCTCCTAGGATGGTAGAGATGGCTCTCCATGTGCTTTTTATGTTGCCTTTTGCTTCTTTGAATCTATTCTCGTAATAGGAACGCTTTGCTCTTATTATACTGGTAAGCACTGATGCATACCTCTTAACTACTTCTTTTCCAACTAGGCCAATCCTAAGTTTTTTTTCATATTCATATTTCTTGTCGATTGCTTTAAGTATGCCATTAGTGAGCCAGGGATTATTTAACCTTTTTGCCAGTTACTTGCTTGGTGAGGAGAGGACAATAAGTATTGTAAAGGCTTTAAATTTTGGAAAGAGGCTAGTTAACGAATTATTATCCTGTGTATTGATAAATTTAGATTCCCAGTTTACATTGTGGAGGGCATTTGTGAGATTGCCTATTGCCGCTTCACATTGTAACCTAAAGGTAATTTTCTTGTTACCTGGTGGTGTTATGGCCATGTTCGCTACAAGGAAGGTAGGATAGTGGTCAGTTGTTCTGTCAGTGATTATACTTGATGTAAGAGGAGCTGTTATGTTGGTCCATCAGTGATCCAGGGTAGTCGCAGATGTTTGAGTGACTCGGGTGGGCCTGGTGATTGCGGGGATGAGCATACAGGAATTCATGCTGTTGAGGAAACAGTCTACTTGAGGGTTATTTTGTAGCCCTAGGTCAATATTGAAATCACCTCTGAGAACTATGTGATTTTTGTTGAGATTATTGTTTATGATAAGGTTCCTCAAGTTGTTATTGTATTTGTGTCTAGCTTCAGACACAAGCATGTTACAGTTATGTCTTAAAGAGTTGAGAGCAATTAAGGATGATAAAGAGTCACTTACAACTAATGTATCAAGTTTGGATACTTGTACACATTTCAGTGCAAGGAGCAAGGCAAATAGTTCAGTCTGAAGGGTAGAGGCCCAGTTGTTTATACGGACTCCCCACTCAAAATATAAGTCATATCCTATTGCCAGGACAACTGCACTTCCAGCTGCACCCGTTGGGCGCTGTAGGAAACCTTCAGTGTATATGATTTGAGAGAGAGAATGCTCTGTGGACAGAGCATCAATATGGCTTAAGACGTTGAGCTTTGCCTCAAGACAAAGCTGGGACTGATCTCTAATTTGCTCCTTTGATGGAAAGGGAGGGATTAAAATTGAAAAGGGTGTAATTTCCTACAGTGCAGGAAAGTGCTATTGTTGTCTCTCTTGGTACAAATTATAAATCTGATACTTTCTGAGTTCAGTTCCAATTTTATTTATCTATTTGAAACAATGTTTACATTCAATAAAGAAATTCTGGAGGGCTTCTGTGCAACGGTTAGGATGAGCTAGCCTAAGCATTTTTATACCAATTTGACAGTTATTTTCAGTAACACGATAAACAACGCTCGGAATATTAAGTTCCTTTCTCATATTAAGTATCTTTGTGGTACGAAGGCACCCAAGGATTATCCTCAAGGCTTCGTTCTGCAATTTTTCAAGCCCTCCAAGCTTTCTTTCAGGATGCCTTAAAGTTAGTTTAGTTCATTTATTATGCACCCCATACCCATCTTGTGGGCGGTAGTGGAAAGGGTTGCAGAGGCACATAATGGGCTCAGGGACTGAACCCAACAATTCATTTAGCTAAGCAAGTTACAATCTTGATGAGCTAGTTACAAAATTCAGTATAAGTCGTCACATCAACAATAGGTTCGAGATCGATCACAAGTACAGTTTCTAAATTAAGCAACTGACATATGTGGAGAGCTAGTGTCACAATTGATATGTTTGTCCTGCACACCGCTCCCCATCCAGTGGGCAGCGGTGGATAGGTTACAATCACTTAGTTACTACTTACAGTTAGCAAACTGGGGATATTTGGCTAAAATTTCTGGTACCAGATCATTTTGAATGAAATATTGACACATCGTTGGTACATTGGTTATAGAATTGTCTCTGAATTCACTATCACATAGTGACGAAGGGGTGTGCAAATAATTTTGTTGACAGTTAACATTTGGTCAGGTCTACATCGGCAGATAATGAGAATTCCCAGAAATACTTGTAACCGAGTCTAAGCCGAGCAGTAGTAACATCTAGAAGTCTGCTGATTTTATTGGATGAACTATAGATGTGTGGCTCCTTTTGCATAATAGTATTGAACGAAAGTTAATCTCCCCAAACACTTTCGCGTTTTGGGCAAGTTACCCCTCCACTCTCTCCATTTTTGTTTGGACATTCCCTGGTAGTGTGCGGAAATACTGAAAAGTGTATACTCTTTTCAACTTTGTCACCTTAATTCTCGTCCTATGTCTTTCATTTTGGTATCAATGCGTTCGCAATAGAATTCCCAACAGAACTATGTGCATATAATGTCAAAGACAGCAGCGCGCTCCACCCGCCGACAAGATGAATGTAGGCCAAGGGTACCAGAAAAAGAAAGCTGAGCCACCCTCAGGCAACTCTCATTACATTAGAGAGTGTGATAATACTGAAAAGTGTATACCCTTTTCAACTTTGTTACCTCAATTCTCATCCTAGTTTTTTCAATTTGGCATCAATGTGTTCGCAATAGAATTCTCTACAGGACTAAAGGCATATAAACTCCAAAAGCCCGGCTTACCATCCGCAACAAACAGAGTAAGCGAGAGTGTGTTACCAGGGAGCGCACAAGAGCGATAAAATGTATACACTCTTTTCATTTTGGTCACCCCAATTTTCATCCTAGGTCTTTCATTTTGGTATCAATGTGTTAGCAATAGAATTATCTACAGGTTTAAATGCATATAAACTCCAAAAGCAAGGTGTACCATCCGCACAAAACAGAGAAAGTGAGAGAAAGTAACCCGGGAGCACTCTAGTGCAATGTAATGTGAACACTCTTTTCACTTTGGTTACCTCAATTCTCGTCATATGTCTTTCATTTTGGTATCAATGTGTTCGCAATTGTATCTGCTGGCATTTTACCCTTTGCTTGGATCTGAAGGGTTTTAGGCTCACCACGATGCAATCTGATAGTACCACAGGTGTATATACCTATCTTCAAGCAGCAATTCACTCATTCAAACCGACTTATAATAGTTATCCATATATAAATGGTAATCTTTGTTCTACCTGTTAACCTGTCATATGAAGAAAGATTGTCAAAGCTTATATTACATTCTCTAGAAAAGCAAAGAATTAGGAGTGACATATGGTAGAGGTGCACAATGGGATGAATGGACATAACAAAGGGGACATTAATGGGGTATTAAAAGTAGCAACACAAGACAGAACTCGAAACAAAGTGTAAAAATTGGAAAAATTTAGATTTAGGAAAGAACTGCATGAGTAAATACACTGGGTTTGTACCTTAAGGTTCATGTATGCAATATTACAGAGTTCCAGTTAACTCCCATGCATGCAATTACTTTATGTTATGTTTATGTTTTTTATGTTAAAATGTTTTTGTTGATTTGTTTGTATATTTTCATAAGTAAAGCATGCTTACCGTCTTATTCCAAGTTTTATGATAACTTTACAAGGTTTAAAACATAAAGTTCAATATATATTCTGGTTTTCACACAGGAATTATACGTTAATATAACATCATAATAACGTAATGATGTCGTGTAAATAACGTTATACTGACGTCATATAAATGTTATATTTATGTTATAAGAACGTAAATTGGATAGCTTTACAGAAAGTAAACAAAAAAAACTAAATGTTGACTGAAAATTATTTATTCTTAAATATAAAGCATGAAAACATTATAATACCATAGCATTCACTATTATTTTTAAATTTTTACATAAATCTTAAAAAACTGTGTCTCAAGAATATATGTTTTTAGTTATATCCTTTGGTTTTAAGAACATCAGATATACGTATTTATGTCAAAAGTTACAGTATTACCTTTGTGGAACCATTTAAAAACGTCCACAAACGTTCTGTGTTTGCTGGGTTTCTCAAACAAAATATAATTACCTCTGAAGAGGGGTCAGGTACACAATGCCAAGCCAAAACACTCGGCCAAAGCTTCACGTGCTCACAAGTAGGTAGACTCACCCGAGTCCCAGTCCTCATCTTCTTCGTCATCGTCATCATCATCCGTGTCAGACGAGGAGCCTGACGGAGTGATTGTGCTTGGCGTAGAGCCACTATCTCTGGAGTCTAACACATTACTACCCCCCTTGTTTACATACGTCACCATCAACCATAGCTCAATCACCACCATAGCTTTCAGTCTCCGTGGTGTAGTGGAAAGACACTCGCCTGGCGTTCCGCGAGCGCTATGTCATGGGTTCGTATCCTGGCCGGGGAGGATTTACTGGGCGCAATTCCTTAACTGTAGCCTCTGTTTAACGCAACAGTAAAATGTGTACTTGGATGAAAAAACGATTCTTCGCAGTGGGGATCATATTCCAGGGACCTGCCCAAAACGCTACGAGTACTAGTGGCAGTACAAGAATGTAACAACTCTTGTATATATCTCAAAAAAAAAAAAAAAAAAAAAAAAAAAAAAAAAGAACATCCAACTGACATTGTGATAGCACGATAGCACATTGTTAGATTAAAGGTAAGTTAATATACCAATATGTGCCTCATTATCCTTCAACATTCTCTTAATTATCTTTCACACTCAAAGTGTTTAGCCTATTATCTGCATGTATCATCTTGTGCCTCTTCATACTTCCAAGATGACTAAATCTCTTCCCACACTCTGGACACTCGTTAGGCTTGTCACCTGAATGCACTAACATATGAGTCTTCAACTGTCTTCGCAGACCGAATCTCTTCCCACACTCTGGACACTCATGAGGTTTCTCACCCGAATGCACTAACATATGAGTCTTCAAATGTCCACGCCGACTGAATCTCTTCCCACACTCTGGACACTCATGCAGTTTCTCACCTGAATGCACTAACATGTGCTGTATTATAGATCCACGTTCGATAAATTTTTTACCACACTCGGCACATTGAAAAGGTCTCTCATCCGCATGCACCATCCTGTGCCTCTTCAAATGTTCACGCCGACTGAATCTCTTCCCACACTCAGGACACTCGTGAGACTTGTCACCTGAATGCACTAACATATGAGTCTTCAAATATCCACGCTGACTGAATCTCTTCCCACACTCTGGACACTCATGCAGTTTCTCACCTGAATGCACTAACATGTGCTTTATTATACATCCACGTTCTCTAAATTTTTTACCACACTCTGCACATTGAAAAGGTCTCTCATCCGCATGCACCATCCTGTGAGTCTTCATACGATGAAGATGCCTGAATCTTTTCCCACACTCTGGACATTTATAAGGTTTATCACCTGAATGCACTAACATATGAGTCTTCAAATATCCACCCCGACTGACTCTCTTCCCACACTCTGGACACTCGTGAGGCTTGTCACCTGAATGCACTAACATGTGAGTCTTCATATTTCCACGCTCACTGAATCTCTTCCCACACTCTGGACATTCATGAGGTTTGTCACCAGAATGCACTAGCATGTGACGCTTCAAATTTCCACGACTGGTGAATACCTTCGGACACTGTGGACACTGGTGAGTCTTCATCTTCTTTATGACAGGTGCAGTTTGTGTGAAAGTTTTCTCCCCCGGATGTTGGGAGAAGCGTCAAGGCTTGAGTGTTGTTTCTTAGAGTTAGACTTGATGTGAGCACTTGGCGGTCAATGGCGGTGCTTCTTCTTTATGATAGATACAGTTTGTGTCAAGATTTTCCCTTATTGCTCGTGCTGGACATCACCGGCTGTAGCGCTACTAAAATGGCGGCGGTTGTTTACCCTCTCATCACCTAAGCGTCCCAATGTTTTGGTCTGGTTCCACGTATCATTTTTCCAACCTCTTATTTTTGTTTATATCTGGTCATTTAAAATTAACACTTGTATTTATTCTCATGTTTTTGAATCAAAGAATGTACTTGGAATTGTTTCTTTAAACATAAGGCCACACGATCTTTCCTGGATGACTGTGGGATATCAGCTGAATAACCAGAACATAATTTGTAGTCTCACATACAACCAAAGTGTACTTAAGCTCTGCCTTTCCTTTCCAAAGGTGTTTATTTTTATTTTTATTTTAATTTTTACTTTATTTTTTGTTTGTCATCTTTGCCTGTTTTATACTCTTAATTATTTGTTCTTAGTTAATCCCCTTGTCACTAAACCTAGGGCTTTTTATTACCCTGTTAATTAACCATTACTAAGCTAATTATCTTCAAGATCATTTTTTTATGATTATTATTTTTCTTATTATTTTTTATTTTACATTTATATTGTCAGTCTCTACTGATTTTTTGTGTTTTATTTTATGTAACTTCTGTGTCCTCCCTGGCTATCTATTGGATCTTTATTTTACTTCTAAATTGTTACTATTTTATTGTATCTGCTCTTATTCTTGTGTTTTGCTTTATCGTGTATCTTGTATCGTGATCCCTCTGCATCTCTATGCACACTGATATTGATCCTGATCAAAATCTTCTGTCTCATATCTACACCAACCAGCACATTGATCATCATTATTGTAAGTATTTCACAGCACACCAGGCTAAAAACAAACTCCAAAATAGCACCTATCTATCAGTTTATAACCAAAATGTTAGATCACTTGGTAAACATTTTGACGATTTAAATGCACTACTCACAGCACTAGGTACTAACCTATCGTTCATTATTTTAACAGAAACTTGGCTAAATAAAGACTATACCCAACTCTACAACTTAGCTGGTTATAAAGCCATTCATAAATGTAGGCCTAATAAAAAAGGTGGTGGCACAGCTATATATTACCGAGATACATTTATCTGCAACAGTGTTATTAGTGACAGAGATGACTACTGTGAATATACTTTTGCTCAGTTTACAATTAAATCCCTTAAATCCTCTTTGACTATTGGAGCCATCTATAGATTTCCTAATACTAACATAGCTTCTTTCTCAGACAACCTAAGGAATCTTATTATAAACAACAATCTCAACAAAAACCACATCATTCTGGGAGGAGACTTCAATATTGACCTGGGTCAACAAAACTGCTCTCAAGTTGACTATTTCCTTAACAGCATGAACTCCTGTATGCTAATCCCCACTATCACCAAACCTACCCGAGTCACTCAAACATCAGCCACTACCTTGGACCACATATGGACAAACATAACAGCTCCCCTTGTATCTGGTATAATCTACGACAGAACAACTGACCACTATCCTACCTTTCTCATAGCGAACATGGACATAACACCACCAAAAAGCAAGAAATTTTCATTTAGGCTACACAGTGAATCAGCTTTAGACAATCTTACAGAGGCACTTCACAATATTAACTGGGATTCTGAATTCAATAATACCCATGATATAAATTCATTAGCTAACCTCTTCCTCTCCAAAACTCTAAGCCTCTACAACCTTCATTGTCCCCTTCTTACAAAGCAAGTAACTGACAAAAGATTAAACAATCCATGGCTCACAAATGGCATTCTCAACTCAATCAACAAGAAACATGAATATGAAAAGAAAGTTAGGATTGGCCTAGTTTCAAAAGAAGTAGCTAAAAGGTACTCATCAATGCTTACCAGTATCATAAGAAAGGCAAAACTTGCATATTATGTGAATAGATTCAATGAAGCAAAAGGCAACATGAAAAACACTTGGAAAACTATCTCTAGTATCCTAGGAACTAAACAACACTCACATAACCAAATAAAACTCTACAAGGATGGGGATATACCGTCAACTGATTTAGAAATGGCAAATGAATTTAATAGTTTCTTTTCATCGGTTGGTGCTAATCTTGCCAGTAAAATCCCACAGACTCAGACACATATTAACACATATCTCTCAGGCAGCTATCCAAACTCTCTTCTCCTTTCACCAATCAGCCCGGCAGATGTTGTGTCCATCATACACTCTCTAAAAACCAAGGCAGGGAACACCAGTGAAATTCCGTCCATTGTGTACAAGAGAGCCTCCCATGCCCTTGCCCCACCCATAGCACTACTGTTCAACAAATCTATAGAGTGTCACACCTTCCCTGATATCCTCAAAAAAGCAAGAGTAACGCCAGTCCATAAAGGAGGCAATCCGGCGGACATAAACAATTATAGACCAATATCAAATCTACCCATTCTATCAAAAATATTTGAAAAAATTATTTACAAACAGCTCTATTCCTACCTCGTAAAATTCGACATACTCAGCCCCTGCCAGTTTGGCTTCCGGTCCCAAAAGAGTACCAATGATGCAATCATTAGTCTCCTTGACATTATCTACTCAGCCCTTGACAAAAATGAGTTTCCGATTGGACTCTTCATTGACCTAAGAAAAGCCTTTGATACTGTTAATCACAACTACCTTTTATTTAAACTCCAGCATTATGGAATCCGAGGCCTTGCCCTTGACTACATCCGATCCTATCTTAGTGACAGACACCAATATGTAACCATCAATGATACAACTTCTTCCACTCTACCAATTACCGTTGGAGTGCCACAGGGCAGCATCTTAGGACCTCTTCTATTTCTTATATATATAAACGATCTGCCTAATGTCTCTAATATTCTCAAACCTATATTGTTTGCTGACGATACTACCCTTATCTACTCAAACCTCAACCCACATACACTAAATAATGTTGTGAATAATGAATTAAAAAAAGTCCACTTATGGATGTCAACGAACAAACTAACATTAAACATCGAAAAGACTTACTACATCTTATTTGGAAGCAAATCATCAAATGCAATTCAGCTACAGATAGACAACATTAACATCAGTAATAAAAATGATGGCAAGTTTCTTGGCCTATTCCTAGACAAGAGACTCAACTTCAGCACCCACATTCAACACATAACTAAGAAAGTCTCTAAGACAGTTGGTATACTCTCCAAAATCAGATATTATGTTCCTAACTCTGCTCTCCTCTCACTATATTATGCACTAATCTACCCCTATCTTAATTATGGTATCTGTGCATGGGGGTCTACCACTGCAAACCACCTTAAGCCCATCATCACACAGCAAAAATCTGCTATCAGAATAATAACTAACTCTGCTTTCAGACAACACTCAGCTCCCTTGTTTAAATCTCTAAACTTGCTAAATATTAACTCCCTCCACACATTCTCTTGTGTCAACTACATTTACAAAACCCTGTTCTTAAATGCAAACCATGCTCTGAAACTCTCCCTGGACAGATGTAATAGGACCCATTATCACCACACCAGAAATAAATATCTCTTTGATATCCCCAGGGTCAAACTTAATCTGTGTAAACACTCTATGCAAATTAAGGGACCTAGTCTATGGAACTCACTCCCTAGTGAATTGAAAAACTGTAAAACTTTTGCCTTATTTAAAAGCAAAACCAAAAAGTACCTAACTTCATCTATTTAGTTTCCTACACTGAGCTTTAAATTTGCTCTGTACCTAGTGGTACCCAATCTCCTAATTTTTATGTAATATCAAACAACCTTATCATTGTGTTCATTGCTGTCTTCTTTTATGTGCTAGCCATATGCTGTATTGTGACTACCAATTTTTGTCAACTACCATTCAAGCTGTCATTGCAATCAATCTTATATTGTTTCTGCTGTATTGTGCCTACCAATTTGTTGTCAACTACCATTTTAAGCTGTCATTGCAATCAATCATAGCTACCTATGTGCTTTAATATACTGTACCTATAATTTTCTCTCATCTTTTTTTTTTTTCATTCCATGTAATCTGTTATCATTTTTTTGTCTATAAATTTTGCAAGTATTTACCTCCTTAAAATTTTCTTAGATTAAGGACCTGCCCGAAACGCTGCGCGTGCTAGTGGCTTTACAAGACTGTAATTACCATAATTGTATCCTCACATTCCTTATGTACATTCTTGTATATGCATAAATAAATAAATAAATAAATTATACTTTTTGAAGGAAACAGCTCTCCCACTGGGATACAAGATACGCCTTACATTGACAACACTAATTTTTTTGCCATTTCGGAAACCAGTTTTGGACGTTTCGCTTATGTGTACGTGTTCAATATTAAATCGACTATATAATGCTATTAATAATTAAATTATTATAAATTAAATAATTAAATTATTTATTATAAATAAATACTTAAAAAAATGTATTATGTATGTTGCATTAAAAATTAAAAATACGGAGGTACACTAATTCACTCGGAGATATTTGCATAATACGAATTATAATCTGAAAATATATACATTTATTTATTTATTTATTTATTTATTTATTTATTTATTTATTTATATATATACAAGAAGGTACATTGGGTTTGTGAGAATACATTGGATAGTACAGTATTAACATTCTTGTAAATCCATCAGGAACGCAGCGTTTCGGGCAGGTCCTTAATCTAGCATAAGAACATAAGAACAAAGGCAACTGCAGAAGGCCTGTTGGCCCATACGAGGCAGCTCCTATTTATAACCACCCAATCCCACTCATATACATGTCCCTTATGTGAGAAACAATGCTTGAAACAATCGAGGGACCCCACCTCCACAATGTTACGCGGCAATTGGTTCCACAAATCAACAACCCAGTTCAGTATTTACCCAAGTCTTTCCTAAATATAAACTTATCCTGGTTATACCCATTGTTTCGTGTTCTGCGTTAGCAGATAATTTTAAGTTGGTAATTTCTATCTGAATTAATAAATGATAAAGATACATTGCAAGAGAAAAATGAGATGAGAGAGCTTAGTAAGTATATTAAAGCGCATTGTTATATTAAAGCTCTGATTGATTACATTGACAGCTTGATTAGTAATTTAAACAAGATTAATAGACAACATACAGCAGATTGACAGCACATATAAGACAGCAATGATCACAATGGTAAAGATGTTCAGATTGGGTACATAAAGATTGGGAGACTGGGTAGCAAAAGATACAGATAAACAAGATTTATAGCAATATGGAAGTTGTAGTGAAGGACCTGGTGACTCTAGTGGGAGCCCTGAGGACAGAGTTGGACTCTCTGCGGGAGGAGGTGCGTCAGCTTAAAAAACAACGAGAAGTAACGAAGGAGGAGACCAGCAGTAAAGGGACCTCGTCTTGGAGAGTTGCGAAAGACAGGGGCCTTAAGAAGACTTTGATAAAGCCGCCTTCAAACGCCATAGCAACTTCAAATTCATTTGACGTTTTGGAGGACGAGTGCTGTGGAGAGACTGTGGATCGCGCAAAAGGGAAAGCAACGAAGAGAAAGGAAGCGCAGGCCCCTCAGAAAGTAAAGGAAGTACCTAAGCAAACATTAGTTGTGGGAGATTCCCAGATAAGGTATTTGGATAGAACGTTTTGTGCTAGAGATAGGGGGAACAGGTTAAGGGTTTGCTATCCCGGAGCTGGCATTGGTGATATTATAAACAACATGAATGATATTATGGCAGGTAATGGGAACAATCCCATTATTTGCATTAGCGTGGGAGGAAATGATGTTGGTCGAGTCAGGAGTGAGGAACTGATTCAGAGGTATAAAACAGCCATAGAGTTAGTTAGGAGCAAGGGAGGAATCCCGATCATATGTGGCATTCTTCCAAGAAAGGGAGTGGGAAATGAATGGATATCGAGGGCACTTGGTGTCAATTGCCGGCTGGAAAGATATTGCAAATCAAATGCAATATCTTTCATAGACAACTGGGAACACTTCTATGGAAGAAATGAAATGTATGCTCGTGATGGGGTGCATCTATCGAGAGCTGGGGTTGTTGCTGTTGCGAACTCGCTAGAAGAAGTGGTTAGAGGTGTTTGTTTGGGTTTAAACTGTTAGTAGATAGAGGTATGGGAATTGATTTGGAGGAAGGAGGTAATAAAAGTATGTGTTTGTGGGAGAAAGGAATTGGCAAAACGATCAGGGAAAGAGAAGGTCCGCAAAATAACAATTCACTTAGGGTATATTACACTAACAGTAGAAGTCTAAGAAATAAAATTAACGAATTAAATGCTCTTGTCTGCACAGAAAAAATAGATATTATTGCACTTACCGAAACGTGGATGAATGTAGAAAATAGAGAACTATTAGCTGAATATCAAATATATGGATTTAAACTATTTCACACAGATAGATATATTAGACGAGGAGGTGGAGTAGCCATATATGTTAGGGACAATTTGAAATGTAGTCTCAAAGAGGGAATCAAAACAGAGCCACACACAGAAACTATTTGGATTGAATTAAACGAAAAAGCTAATAATATTATAATAGGAGTAATATATAGGCCACCAAATTTAGACAGAATGGAAGCAAAGCATCTATGGGATGAAATATCTAGAGCATCTAGATCTAACAGTATTTATGTCATGGGTGACTTTAATTTTAGCGGAATAAACTGGTTGAACAAAACAGGGAATAGTGAAGCAGAAGATTTTCTAGAATTAATTGACGATTGCTTTCTTACGCAACACATTAAGGAACCAACACGGGAAAATAATATTTTAGATTTAGTGTTAACTAACAGGGAAACGCAAATTAATGACATCGAAATAGGGAGTGAGCTAGGGAGCAGTGATCACAAAGAAATCAGATTTAGCATAGAATGGAATAGACCAGTAGGAGAAAATTCTGTTAAAGTGCCAGATTTTCGAAAAGCTGATTTTAATAGCCTAAGAAATTTTTTGGGTCAAATTGATTGGAAAGGCTTGGGTATGGGGTGTGGGCCGGTCTTGGAGCGAGACATGAACCCAGCGATAGGTGACTTAAATGGGGATTTCGATGTGGATTCAATATATAACTTATTTAAGAATATTCTAAACAAAGCACAGGAACGTAGTATACCATACAAATTGAATAGATCGTATACTAATGACCCAAAGTGGATAACAAAGAATTTGAAGAACCTTATAGGTAAAAAGAGAGCTTGGTACAAAAGGATTAAAAATGGGGAGATCACTTTAGAACAGGAATTCGTACAACTGGTTAGAAATGTTAAAAAAGAGATAAGGAAAGCAAAAAGAAACTATGAAGTTCGCATAGCAGGGCAAGCAAAGACAAATCCTAAAGGGTTTTTTCAGTTATATCGTACTAAGACTAGGGAAAGGATAGGTCCATTAAAAACTGAGACAGGTCAAATAACAGATAGTGATGAAGAGATGAGTAGTATTTTTAATAAATATTTTGTATCTGTATTTACTAAAGAGGAACTTAACAATATGCCTTCAGCCGAACAAGTCTATGTGGGTGGGGACGAGGACAGGTTGACGAGTTTAGCAGTTACCAGGGAGGATGTTCTTAAACAAATAGTAAAACTCAAACCAAACAAATCCCCAGGGCCGGATGAAGTGTTTGCTAGGGTGCTTAAAGAATGCAAAGAGGAGCTTTGTGACCCACTGTCAACCATATTTAATAAATCAATAGAGTCAGGCAGAGTGCCAGAGTTTTGGAAAGTTGCTAATGTGATACCAGTTTTTAAGAAAGGAGATAGATCACTTGCGTCTAACTATCGACCAATTAGCCTAACGTCTATTGTGGGAAAGTTACTCGAATCTATAATAGCAAATAAAATTCGTCTTCATCTTGAAAAACATAAATTAATAATTGAGTCGCAACATGGTTTTATAAATGGCCGTTCATGTTTAACAAATTTGTTATCTTTTTATTCTAGCATTGTTGAGGCAGTTGATAGTGGTAAGGATTGCGATGTTGTATACCTTGACTTTAGCAAAGCTTTTGATACAGTGCCACATGAAAGACTGATTAAAAAGATAGAGTCTCATGGTATTGGGGGTGCTATATTAAGCTGGATTAGGGCATGGCTATACCAAAGGAAACAGAGAGTTAGTATAAATGGAATCAAGTCAGAGTGGGAAAATGTTGTAAGTGGAGTGCCTCAAGGCTCTGTCCTGGGACCTCTGTTGTTTATAATATATATAAATGATTTAGATTCAGGTTTGAGTAGCAACATTTGCAAATTTGCCGATGATACGAAAATCGGTAGGGAAATTAATTCGGAGGAGGACTCACTATCACTTCAAGTTGATCTAGATAGGGTATTGAAATGGTCAAAGGATTGGCAGATGCAGTTTAATGCTGATAAATGTAAAGTTCTGAGGTTAGGTAATGATGATAGAGTTACAAGATACGAGCTAGATGGTGTTGTGATTGCGAAGTCGGATTGCGAAAGGGATCTGGGAGTTATGATTAGTAAGAATTTAAAACAAAAGGATCAATGCATAAATGTTCGTAATAAGGCAAATCGGACACTTGGATTTATTAATCGCAGCGTTAGTAACAAGACACCTGGTGTGGTTCTCAAGCTATATCTTGCTCTAGTTAGGCCCCATTTAGATTATGCAGTTCAGTTTTGGTCGCCATATTATAGAATGGATATAAATTCACTTGAACGTGTCCAGCGTAGGATGACTAAGTTAATTCCCCAAATTAGAAATCTTTCATATGAAGAAAGATTAACAAAGCTTAAGTTGCATTCACTGGAAAGGCGAAGAGTTAGGGGTGACATGATAGAGGTTTACAAGTGGATGAATGGACATAACCGGGGGGATATTAATAGGGTATTAAAAGTATCAACACAGGACAGAACACGAAACAATGGGTATAAATTGGATAAGTTTAGATTTAGGAAAGACTTGGGTAAATACTGGTTCAGTAACAGGGTTGTTGATTTGTGGAACCAATTGCCGCGTAACATTGTGGAGGTGGGGTCCCTCGATTGTTTCAAGCGCGGGTTGGACAAGTATATGAGTGGGATTGGGTGGTTATAAATAGGAGCTGCCTCGTATGGGCCAACAGGCCTTCTGCAGTTACCTTTGTTCTTATGTTCTTAAGTTCTGAGGCTAGGTAATGATGATAGAGTTACAAGATACGAGCTAGATGGTGTTGAGATTGCGAAGTCGGATTGCGAAAGGGATCTGGGAGTTATGATTAGTAAGAATTTAAAACAAAAGGATCAATGCATGAATGTTCGTAATAAGGCAAATAGGACACTGGGATTTATTAATCGAAGCGTTAGTAACAAGACACCTGGTGTGGTTCTTAAGCTATATCTTGCTCTGGTTAGGCCCCATTTACATTATGCAGTTCAGTTTTGGTCGCCGTATTATAGATAAATATTATATTATAAGTATAAATTCACTTGAACGTGTCCAACGTAGGATGACTAAGTTAATTCCCCAAATTAGAAATCTTTCATATGAAGAAAGATTAACAAAGCTTAAGTTGCATTCACTGGAAAGGCGAAGAGTTAGGGGGTGACATGATAGAGGTTTACAAGTGGATGAATGGACATAACTGGGGGATATTTATAGGGTATTAAAAATATCAACACAAGACAGAACACGAAACAATGGGTATAAATTGGATAAGTTTAGAGTTAGGAAAGACTTAGGTAAATACTGGTTCAGTAACAGGGTTGTTGATTTGTGGAACCAATTGCCGCGTAACGTGGTGGATGTATGGTCCCTCGATTGTTTCAAGCGCGGGTTGGACAAGTATTTGAGTGGGATTGGGTGGTTATAGATAGGAGCTGCCTCGTATGGGCCCAATAGGCCTTCTGCAGTTACCTTTGTTCTTATGTTATGTTCTTATCACAGCCAGCAGCGTAAACGTGAGAGTAAATCTCACTGCCTCCTCTACCACTCCGGAGACTACCACTAGGACGACCAAGTGGTCAACTTCAAAACCGACTCCAGAACTGCCCATGACCCTGGTGACACAAACAGAGGTAATTCCTTCTCCAGCTCCCAACACTCCTACCATCACTATCTCAGCAGCCGCACTAGCAGACGTGCTGTCTACAAACGATAACAGCACCACCAGCGCTCCTGAAATAGCTACAACCACCAATCAACGACACCTAAACCTACCTAAGGCTGCGAGGCGAAAGACAAAAACGTCCACTACAGAGGTTACGGACTCCTCAGACGAGGAAATCACAGTAGGAGCTCCACCGCCGCATCACATATACGACTCCTATACGGTTCAAGACTTCCTCATGGAGGCCACGTCACAAAACTCTAACGACAGCACTACTCAGCCAAAGTCGCAGGTAAAGAAAAAACGGAAAACCTAGAGGTTTTATCTACACTAACCCCACCAGCTCCATAACTGGTATAGCCAGCCCTCCAGGCTGAAAACCCCCATCCATCGTCAGATCTCTAGTATCAGCCACTGATACAGTTAATGGCTCCAAAGAGCCTCCACTTACGGGCTCACCATAGCCCGTGCTTCTGGAAACTTATTGTTCTGAGTAGCGAATCCTAAACAACAAACAACAGAATAGCACACCACGGGAGACATCTCCCGTCACGCAGGATGCAGTCGCACCTGATCACTGATCTTCAGTATCAGTTCCTGATACTGGTAATGGCTCAAAAGGCCCACCACTGGGAGTTATGATTAGTAAGAATTTAAAACAAAAGGATCAATGCATAAAAGTTCGTAATAAGGCAAATCGGACACTTGGATTTATTAATCGCAGCGTTAGTAACAAGACACCTGGTGTGGTTCTCAAGCTATATCTTGCTCTAGTTAGGCCCCATTTAGATTATGCAGTTCAGTTTTGGTCGCCATATTATAGAATGGATATAAATTCACTTGAACGTGTCCAGCGTAGGATATCTTGAGGTTATCTTGAGATGATTTCGGGGCTTTTAGTGTCCCCGCGGCCCGGTCCTCGACCAGGCCTCCACCCCCAGGAAGCAGCCCGTGACAGCTGACTAACTCCCAGGTACCTATTTACTGCTAGGTAACAGGGGCATTCAGGGTGAAAGAAACTTTGCCCATTTGTTTCTGCCTCGTGCGGGAATCGAACCCGCGCCACAGAATTACGAATCCTGCACGCTATCCACCAGGCTACGAGGCCCCCCTGGGATGACTAAGTTAATTCCCCAAATTAGAAATCTTTCATATGAAGAAAGATTAACAAAGCTCAAGTTGCATTCACTGGAAAGGCGAAGAGTTAAGGGTGACATGATAGAGGTTTACAAGTGGGTGAATGGACATAACAAAGGGGATATTAATAGGGTATTAAAAGTATCAACACAAGACAGAACACGAAACAATGGGTATAAATTGGATAAGTTTAGAGTTAGGAAAGACTTGGGTAAATACTGGTTCAGTAACAGGGTTGTTGATTTGTGGAACCAATTACCGCGTAACGTGCTGGAGGTGGGGTCCCTCGATTGTTTCAAGCGCGGGTTGGACAGTGGGTTGATGAGTGGGATTGGGTGGTTATAAATAGGAGCTGCCTCGTATGGGCCAATAGGCCTTCTGCAGTTGCCTTTGTTCTTATGTTCTTACTCCCTTTCTTGGAAGAATGCCACATATGATCGGGATTCCTCCCTTGCTCCTAACTAACTCTATGGCTGTTTTATACCTCTGAATCAGTTCCTCACTCCTGACTCGACCAACATCATTTCCTCCCACGCTAATGCAAATAATGGGATTGTTCCCATTACCAGCCATAATATCATTCATGTTGTTTATAATATCACCAATGCCAGCTCCGGGATAGCAAACCCTTAACCTGTTCCCCCTATCTCTAGCACAAAACGTTCTATCCAAATACCTTATCTGGGAATCTCCCACAACTAATGTTTGCTTAGGTACTTCCTTTACTTTCTGAGGGGCCTGCGCTTCCTTTCTCTTCGTTGCTTTCCCTTTTGCGCGATCCACAGTCTCTCCACAGCACTCGTCCTCCAAAACGTCAAATGAATTTGAAGTTGCTATGGCGTTTGAAGGCGGCTTTATCAAAGTCTTCTTAAGGCCCCTGTCTTTCGCAACTCTCCAAGACGAGGTCCCTTTACTGCTGGTCTCCTCCTTCGTTACTTCTCGTTGTTTTTTAAGCTGACGCACCTCCTCCCGCAGAGAGTCCAACTCTGTCCTCAGGGCTCCCACTAGAGTCACCAGGTCCTTCACTACAACTTCCATATTGCTATGATAATATAACAACACTCAGGAGCTCCGGTTAACACAACCTCTCACTGTGACTTCACCTGACCGACAACGAGGACAAGGAGGACTCACTATCACTTCAAGTTGATCTAGATAGGGTTTTGAAATGGTCAAAGGATTGGCAGATGTAGTTTAATGCTGATAAATGTAAAGTTCTGAGGTTAGGTAATGATGATAGAGTTACAAGATACGAGCTAGATGGTGTTGTGATTGCGAAGTCGGATTGCGAAAGGGATCTGGGAGTTATGATTAGTAAGAATTTAAAACAAAAGGATCAATGCATAAATGTTCGTAATAAGGCAAATCGGACACTTGGATTTATTAATCGCAGCGTTAGTAACAAGACACCTGGTGTGGTTCTCAAGCTATATCTTGCTCTAGTTAGGCCCCATTTAGATTATGCAGTTCAGTTTTGGTCGCCATATTATAGAATGGATATAAATTCACTTGAACGTGTCCAGCGTAGGATGACTAAGTTAATTCCCCAAATTAGAAATCTTTCATATGAAGAAAGATTAACAAAGCTTAAGTTGCATTCACTGGAAAGGCGAAGAGTTAGGGGTGACATGATAGAGGTTTACAAGTGGATGAATGGACATAACCGGGGGGATATTAATAGGGTATTAAAAGTATCAACACAGGACAGAACACGAAACAATGGATATAAATTGGATAAGTTTAGATTTAGGAAAGACTTGGGTAAATACTGGTTCAGTAACAGGGTTGTTGATTTGTGGAACCAATTGCCGCGTAACATTGTGGAGGTGGGGTCCCTCGATTGTTTCAAGCACGGGTTGGACAAGTATATGAGTGGGATTGGGTGGTTATAGAATAGGAGCTGCCTCGTATGGGCCAATAGGCCTCCTGCAGTTACCTTTGTTCTTATGTTCTTATAAACACCATACAGCAGATTGACAGCACATATAAGAAAACAGCAATGATCACAATGGTAAAGATGTTCAAATTGGGAACATAATGGTTGGGAGATTGGGTAGCAATATATACAGTGCAATTTTAAGGCAAAAAGTGAAAAACTATGAAGATGAAATTAGGTACTTTTTAGTATTACATAAGAACA
Organism: Procambarus clarkii; assembly: GCF_040958095.1. Taxonomy (NCBI): domain Eukaryota; kingdom Metazoa; phylum Arthropoda; class Malacostraca; order Decapoda; family Cambaridae; genus Procambarus; species Procambarus clarkii. The sequence continues at coordinate 42,462,925 of NC_091186.1, read as the reverse complement.
TAAGAACAAAGGCAACTGCAGAAAGCCTTCGCCCATACGAGGCAGCTCCTATTTATAACCACCCAATCCCACTCATATACTTAAGAACATAAGAACAAAGGCAACTGCAGAAGGACTGTTGGCCCATACGAGGCAGCTCCTATTTATAACCACCCAATCCCACTCATATACTTGTCCAACCCATGCTTGAAACAATCGAGGGACCCCACCTCCACAATGTTACGCGGCAATTGGTTCCACAAATCAACAACCCTGTTACTGAACCAGTATTTACCCAAGTCTTTCCTAAATCTAAACTTATCCAATTTATACCCATTGTTTCGTGTTCTGTCTTGTGTTGATACTTTTAATACCCTAATAATATCCCCTTTGTTATGTCCATTCACCCACTTGTAAACCTCTATCATGTCGCCCCTAACTCTTCGCCTTTCCAGTGAATGCAACTTAAGCTTTGTTAATCTTTCTTCATATGAAAGATTTCTAATTTTGGGAATTAACTTAGTCATCCTACGCTGGACACGTTCAAGTGAATTTATATCCATTCTATAATATGGCGACCAAAACTGAACTGCATAATCTAAATGGGGCCTAACTAGAGTAAGATATAGCTTGAGAACCACACCAGGTGTCTTGTTACTAACGCTGCGATTAATAAATCCAAGTGTCCGATTTGCCTTATTACGAACATTTATGCATTGATCCTTTTGTTTTAAATTCTTACTAATCATAACTCCCAGATCCCTTTCGCAATTCGACTTCGCAATCTCAACACCATCTAGCTCGTATCTTGTAACCCTATCATCATTACCCTCTCACTGTGACTGCAGTGAGAGGGTAACCCTCTCACTGTGACTGCAGTCAGGTGCAGTCACAGTGAGAGGTTGTGTTAGCTGGAGCTCCGATTCTAATAACAATATTATTGCAATAATGGAGGGATTAGTGAGGGATTTGGTGAGTATGGTTGGAGCTCTGAGAGCAGAGATGGATTCCCTGCGGGAGGAGGTACGACGGCTGAGACTTCGGGAGGAAACGAAGGAGGAGGCCAGTGTTGACGGGACCTCATTAAGAAGGACTGATATGGGACCAGTATTAAGAAGTCCTCGTCTTGGCAAGTTGTGAAAGACAGGGGTCTTAAGAAGACCTTGGCAAAACCGACAACTAATAGCCTTCACCTAAGGACTTTTAATGCATTTGACGTATTAGAGGACGAGTGCTGTGTTGAACCTGTTGTTCAACGAGGTGGCAAAGACAAAGTAACGAGGAGCATTAAAACGCAGGTCCCTCAAACTGCTCGAAAGGAAAAGGGAGGATCGAAGCGAATTTTGGTTGTGGGAGATTCCCAGGTGAGGTATTTAGACAGAACATTTTGTGCCAGAGATAGGGGGAACAGATTAAGGGTTTGCTACCCGGGAGCTGGAATTGATGATATTGTTGGAAACATGAATGATATTATGACAGGAAATGGGAACAAACCCATTATTTGTATTAGTGCAGGGGTAATGATGTTGGACGAGTTAGGAGTGAAGAACTAATACAGAGATTCAGGACAGCCATTGAATTAGTTAGGAGCAAGGGAGGAATCCCGGTCATATGTGGCATTCTTCCAAGAAAGGGAGTGGGAAATGAATGGATGTCAAGGGCACTTGGTGTCAATTGCCGGCTGGAAAGATATTGCAAATCAAATGCAATATCTTTCATAGACAACTGGGAACACTTCTATGGAAGAAATGAAATGTATGCTCGTGATGGGGTGCATCTATCGAGAGCTGGGGTTGTTGCTGTTGCGAACTCGTTGGAAGAAGTGGTTACAGGTGTTTGTTTGGATTTAAACTGTTAGTAGATAGAGGTATGGGAATTGATTTGGAGGAAGGAGATAATAAAAGTATGTGTTTGTGGGAGAAAGGAATTGGCAAAATGATCAGGGAAAGAGAAGGGCCTCAAAATAACAATTCACCTAGGGTATATTACACTAAGAGTAGAAGTCTAAGAAATAAAATTAACGAATTAAATGCTCTTGTCTGCACAGAAAAAATAGATATTATTGCACTTGCCGAAACGTGGATGAATGTAGAAAATAGAGAACTATTAGCTGAATATCAGATAAATGTATTTAAACTATTTCACACAGATAGATATATTAGACGAGGAGGGGCAGTAGCCATATATGTTAGGGACAATTTGAAATGTAGTCTCAAAGAGGGAATCAAAACTGAGCCACACTCAGAAACCATTTGGATAGAGTTATACGAAAAAGCAAATAATATTATAATAGGAGTTATATATAGGCCACCAAATTTAGACAGAATGGAAGCAAAGCATCTATGGGATGAAATATCTAGGGCATCTAGATCTAACAGTATTTACGTCATGGGTGACTTTAATTTTAGTGGAATAAACTGGTTGAACAAAACAGGGAATAGTGAAGCAGAAGATTTTCTAGAATTAATTGACGATTGCTTTCTTACGCAACACATTAAGGAACCAACACGGGAAAATACTATTTTAGATTTAGTGTTAACTAACAGGGAAACACAAATTAAGGACATCGAAATAGGGAGTGAGCTAGGGAACAGTGATCACAAAGAAATCAGATTTAGCATAGAATGGAATAGACCTGTAGGAGAAAATTCTGTTAAAGTGCCAGATTTTCGAAAAGTTGATTTTAATAGCCTAAGAAATTCTTTGGGTCAAATTGATTGGAAAGTCTTGGGTATGGGGTTGGGGCCGGTCTTGGAGCGAGACATGAACCCAGCGATAGGTGACGTAAATGGGGATTTCGATGTGGATTCAATAAATAACTTATTTAAGAATATTCTAAACAAAGCACAGGAACGTAGTATACCATACAAATTGAATAGATCGAATACTAATGACCCAAAGTGGATAACAAAGAATTTGAAGAACCTTATAGGTAAAAAGAGAGCTTGGTACAAAAGGATTAAAAATGGGGAGGTCACTTTAGAACAGGAATTCGTACAACTGGTTAGAAATGTTAAAAAAAGAGATAAGGAAAGCAAAAAGAAACTAAGAAGTTCGTATAGCAGGGCAAGCAAAGACAAATCCTACAGGGTTTTTTCAGTTATATCGTACTAAGATTAGGGAAAGGATAGGTCCATTAAAAACTGAGACAGGTCAAATAGTGTTGTTATATTATCATAGCAATATGGAAGTTGTAGTGAAGGACCTGGTGACTCTAGTGGGAGCCCTGAGGACAGAGTTGGACTCTCTGCGGGAGGAGGTGCGTCAGCTTAAAAAACAACGAGAAGTAACGAAGGAGGAGACCAGCAGTAAAGGGACCTCGTCTTGGAGAGTTGCGAAAGACAGGGGCCTTAAGAAGACTTTGATAAAGCCGCCTTCAAACGCCATAGCAACTTCAAATTCATTTGACGTTTTGGAGGACGAGTGCTGTGGAGAGACTGTGGATCGCGCAAAAGGGAAAGCAACGAAGAGAAAGGAAGCGCAGGCCCCTCAGAAAGTAAAGAAAGTACCTAAGCAAACATTAGTTGTGGGAGATTCCCAGATAAGGTATTTGGATAGAACGTTTTGTGCTAGAGATAGGGGGAACAGGTTAAGGGTTTGCTATCCCGGAGCTGGCATTGGTGATATTATAAACAACATGAATGATATTATGGCTGGTAATGGGAACAATCCCATTATTTGCATTAGCGTGGGAGGAAATGATGTTGGTCGAGTCAGGAGTGAGGAACTGATTCAGAGGTATAAAACAGCCATAGAGTTAGTTAGGAGCAAGGGAGGAATCCCGATCATATGTGGCATTCTTCCAAGAAAGGGAGTGGGAAATGAATGGATATCGAGGGCACTTGGTGTCAATTGCCGGCTGGAAAGATATTGCAAATCAAATGCAATATCTTTCATAGACAACTGGGAACACTTCTATGGAAGAAATGAAATGTATGCTCGTGATGGGGTGCATCTATCGAGAGCTGGGGTTGTTGCTGTTGCGAACTCGCTAGAAGAAGTGGTTAGAGGTGTTTGTTTGGGTTTAAACTGTTAGTAGATAGAGGTATGGGAATTGATTTGGAGGAAGGAGGTAATAAAAGTATGTGTTTGTGGGAGAAAGGAATTGGCAAAACGATCAGGGAAAGAGAAGGTCCGCAAAATAACAATTCACTTAGGGTATATTACACTAACAGTAGAAGTCTAAGAAATAAAATTAACGAATTAAATGCTCTTGTCTGCACAGAAAAAATAGATATTATTGCACTTACCGAAACGTGGATGAATGTAGAAAATAGAGAACTATTAGCTGAATATCAAATATATGGATTTAAACTATTTCACACAGATAGATATATTAGACGAGGAGGTGGAGTAGCCATATATGTTAGGGACAATTTGAAATGTAGTCTCAAAGAGGGAATCAAAACAGAGCCACACACAGAAACTATTTGGATTGAATTAAACGAAAAAGCTAATAATATTATAATAGGAGTAATATATAGGCCACCAAATTTAGACAGAATGGAAGCAAAGCATCTATGGGATGAAATATCTAGAGCATCTAGATCTAACAGTATTTATGTCATGGGTGACTTTAATTTTAGCGGAATAAACTGGTTGAACAAAACAGGGAATAGTGAAGCAGAAGATTTTCTAGAATTAATTGACGATTGCTTTCTTACGCAACACATTAAGGAACCAACACGGGAAAATAATATTTTAGATTTAGTGTTAACTAACAGGGAAACGCAAATTAATGACATCGAAATAGGGAGTGAGCTAGGGAGCAGTGATCACAAAGAAATCAGATTTAGCATAGAATGGAATAGACCAGTAGGAGAAAATTCTGTTAAAGTGCCAGATTTTCGAAAAGCTGATTTTAATAGCCTAAGAAATTTTTTGGGTCAAATTGATTGGAAAGGCTTGGGTATGGGGTGTGGGCCGGTCTTGGAGCGAGACATGAACCCAGCGATAGGTGACTTAAATGGGGATTTCGATGTGGATTCAATATATAACTTATTTAAGAATATTCTAAACAAAGCACAGGAACGTAGTATACCATACAAATTGAATAGATCGTATACTAATGACCCAAAGTGGATAACAAAGAATTTGAAGAACCTTATAGGTAAAAAGAGAGCTTGGTACAAAAGGATTAAAAATGGGGAGATCACTTTAGAACAGGAATTCGTACAACTGGTTAGAAATGTTAAAAAAGAGATAAGGAAAGCAAAAAGAAACTATGAAGTTCGCATAGCAGGGCAAGCAAAGACAAATCCTAAAGGGTTTTTTCAGTTATATCGTACTAAGACTAGGGAAAGGATAGGTCCATTAAAAACTGAGACAGGTCAAATAACAGATAGTGATGAAGAGATGAGTAGTATTTTTAATAAATATTTTGTATCTGTATTTACTAAAGAGGAACTTAACAATATGCCTTCAGCCGAACAAGTCTATGTGGGTGGGGACGAGGACAGGTTGACGAGTTTAGCAGTTACCAGGGAGGATGTTCTTAAACAAATAGTAAAACTCAAACCAAACAAATCCCCAGGGCCGGATGAAGTGTTTGCTAGGGTGCTTAAAGAATGCAAAGAGGAGCTTTGTGACCCACTGTCAACCATATTTAATAAATCAATAGAGTCAGGCAGAGTGCCAGAGTTTTGGAAAGTTGCTAATGTGATACCAGTTTTTAAGAAAGGAGATAGATCACTTGCGTCTAACTATCGACCAATTAGCCTAACGTCTATTGTGGGAAAGTTACTCGAATCTATAATAGCAAATAAAATTCGTCTTCATCTTGAAAAACATAAATTAATAATTGAGTCGCAACATGGTTTTATAAATGGCCGTTCATGTTTAACAAATTTGTTATCTTTTTATTCTAGCATTGTTGAGGCAGTTGATAGTGGTAAGGATTGCGATGTTGTATACCTTGACTTTAGCAAAGCTTTTGATACAGTGCCACATGAAAGACTGATTAAAAAGATAGAGTCTCATGGTATTGGGGGTGCTATATTAAGCTGGATTAGGGCATGGCTATACCAAAGGAAACAGAGAGTTAGTATAAATGGAATCAAGTCAGAGTGGGAAAATGTTGTAAGTGGAGTGCCTCAAGGCTCTGTCCTGGGACCTCTGTTGTTTATAATATATATAAATGATTTAGATTCAGGTTTGAGTAGCAACATTTGCAAATTTGCCGATGATACGAAAATCGGTAGGGAAATTAATTCGGAGGAGGACTCACTATCACTTCAAGTTGATCTAGATAGGGTATTGAAATGGTCAAAGGATTGGCAGATGCAGTTTAATGCTGATAAATGTAAAGTTCTGAGGTTAGGTAATGATGATAGAGTTACAAGATACGAGCTAGATGGTGTTGTGATTGCGAAGTCGGATTGCGAAAGGGATCTGGGAGTTATGATTAGTAAGAATTTAAAACAAAAGGATCAATGCATAAATGTTCGTAATAAGGCAAATCGGACACTTGGATTTATTAATCGCAGCGTTAGTAACAAGACACCTGGTGTGGTTCTCAAGCTATATCTTGCTCTAGTTAGGCCCCATTTAGATTATGCAGTTCAGTTTTGGTCGCCATATTATAGAATGGATATAAATTCACTTGAACGTGTCCAGCGTAGGATGACTAAGTTAATTCCCCAAATTAGAAATCTTTCATATGAAGAAAGATTAACAAAGCTTAAGTTGCATTCACTGGAAAGGCGAAGAGTTAGGGGTGACATGATAGAGGTTTACAAGTGGATGAATGGACATAACCGGGGGGATATTAATAGGGTATTAAAAGTATCAACACAGGACAGAACACGAAACAATGGGTATAAATTGGATAAGTTTAGATTTAGGAAAGACTTGGGTAAATACTGGTTCAGTAACAGGGTTGTTGATTTGTGGAACCAATTGCCGCGTAACATTGTGGAGGTGGGGTCCCTCGATTGTTTCAAGCGCGGGTTGGACAAGTATATGAGTGGGATTGGGTGGTTATAAATAGGAGCTGCCTCGTATGGGCCAACAGGCCTTCTGCAGTTACCTTTGTTCTTATGTTCTTAAGTTCTGAGGCTAGGTAATGATGATAGAGTTACAAGATACGAGCTAGATGGTGTTGAGATTGCGAAGTCGGATTGCGAAAGGGATCTGGGAGTTATGATTAGTAAGAATTTAAAACAAAAGGATCAATGCATGAATGTTCGTAATAAGGCAAATAGGACACTGGGATTTATTAATCGAAGCGTTAGTAACAAGACACCTGGTGTGGTTCTTAAGCTATATCTTGCTCTGGTTAGGCCCCATTTACATTATGCAGTTCAGTTTTGGTCGCCGTATTATAGATAAATATTATATTATAAGTATAAATTCACTTGAACGTGTCCAACGTAGGATGACTAAGTTAATTCCCCAAATTAGAAATCTTTCATATGAAGAAAGATTAACAAAGCTTAAGTTGCATTCACTGGAAAGGCGAAGAGTTAGGGGGTGACATGATAGAGGTTTACAAGTGGATGAATGGACATAACTGGGGGATATTTATAGGGTATTAAAAATATCAACACAAGACAGAACACGAAACAATGGGTATAAATTGGATAAGTTTAGAGTTAGGAAAGACTTAGGTAAATACTGGTTCAGTAACAGGGTTGTTGATTTGTGGAACCAATTGCCGCGTAACGTGGTGGATGTATGGTCCCTCGATTGTTTCAAGCGCGGGTTGGACAAGTATTTGAGTGGGATTGGGTGGTTATAGATAGGAGCTGCCTCGTATGGGCCCAATAGGCCTTCTGCAGTTACCTTTGTTCTTATGTTATGTTCTTATCACAGCCAGCAGCGTAAACGTGAGAGTAAATCTCACTGCCTCCTCTACCACTCCGGAGACTACCACTAGGACGACCAAGTGGTCAACTTCAAAACCGACTCCAGAACTGCCCATGACCCTGGTGACACAAACAGAGGTAATTCCTTCTCCAGCTCCCAACACTCCTACCATCACTATCTCAGCAGCCGCACTAGCAGACGTGCTGTCTACAAACGATAACAGCACCACCAGCGCTCCTGAAATAGCTACAACCACCAATCAACGACACCTAAACCTACCTAAGGCTGCGAGGCGAAAGACAAAAACGTCCACTACAGAGGTTACGGACTCCTCAGACGAGGAAATCACAGTAGGAGCTCCACCGCCGCATCACATATACGACTCCTATACGGTTCAAGACTTCCTCATGGAGGCCACGTCACAAAACTCTAACGACAGCACTACTCAGCCAAAGTCGCAGGTAAAGAAAAAACGGAAAACCTAGAGGTTTTATCTACACTAACCCCACCAGCTCCATAACTGGTATAGCCAGCCCTCCAGGCTGAAAACCCCCATCCATCGTCAGATCTCTAGTATCAGCCACTGATACAGTTAATGGCTCCAAAGAGCCTCCACTTACGGGCTCACCATAGCCCGTGCTTCTGGAAACTTATTGTTCTGAGTAGCGAATCCTAAACAACAAACAACAGAATAGCACACCACGGGAGACATCTCCCGTCACGCAGGATGCAGTCGCACCTGATCACTGATCTTCAGTATCAGTTCCTGATACTGGTAATGGCTCAAAAGGCCCACCACTGGGAGTTATGATTAGTAAGAATTTAAAACAAAAGGATCAATGCATAAAAGTTCGTAATAAGGCAAATCGGACACTTGGATTTATTAATCGCAGCGTTAGTAACAAGACACCTGGTGTGGTTCTCAAGCTATATCTTGCACTAGTTAGGCCCCATTTAGATTATGCAGTTCAGTTTTGGTCGCCATATTATAGAATGGATATAAATTCACTTGAACGTGTCCAGCGTAGGATATCTTGAGGTTATCTTGAGATGATTTCGGGGCTTTTAGTGTCCCCGCGGCCCGGTCCTCGACCAGGCCTCCACCCCCAGGAAGCAGCCCGTGACAGCTGACTAACTCCCAGGTACCTATTTACTGCTAGGTAACAGGGGCATTCAGGGTGAAAGAAACTTTGCCCATTTGTTTCTGCCTCGTGCGGGAATCGAACCCGCGCCACAGAATTACGAATCCTGCACGCTATCCACCAGGCTACGAGGCCCCCCTGGGATGACAAAGTTAATTCCCCAAATTAGAAATCTTTCATATGAAGAAAGATTAACAAAGCTCAAGTTGCATTCACTGGAAAGGCGAAGAGTTAAGGGTGACATGATAGAGGTTTACAAGTGGATGAATGGACATAACTGGGGGATATTTATAGGGTATTAAAAATATCAACACAAGACAGAACACGAAACAATGGGTATAAATTGGATAAGTTTAGAGTTAGGAAAGACTTAGGTAAATACTGGTTCAGTAACAGGGTTGTTGATTTGTGGAACCAATTGCCGCGTAACGTGGTGGATGTATGGTCCCTCGATTGTTTCAAGCGCGGGTTGGACAAGTATTTGAGTGGGATTGGGTGGTTATAGATAGGAGCTGCCTCGTATGGGCCCAATAGGCCTTCTGCAGTTACCTTTGTTCTTATGTTATGTTCTTATCACAGCCAGCAGCGTAAACGTGAGAGTAAATCTCACTGCCTCCTCTACCACTCCGGAGACTACCACTAGGACGACCAAGTGGTCAACTTCAAAACCGACTCCAGAACTGCCCATGACCCTGGTGACACAAACAGAGGTAATTCCTTCTCCAGCTCCCAACACTCCTACCATCACTATCTCAGCAGCCGCACTAGCAGACGTGCTGTCTACAAACGATAACAGCACCACCAGCGCTCCTGAAATAGCTACAACCACCAATCAACGACACCTAAACCTACCTAAGGCTGCGAGGCGAAAGACAAAAACGTCCACTACAGAGGTTACGGACTCCTCAGACGAGGAAATCACAGTAGGAGCTCCACCGCCGCATCACATATACGACTCCTATACGGTTCAAGACTTCCTCATGGAGGCCACGTCACAAAACTCTAACGACAGCACTACTCAGCCAAAGTCGCAGGTAAAGAAAAAACGGAAAACCTAGAGGTTTTATCTACACTAACCCCACCAGCTCCATAACTGGTATAGCCAGCCCTCCAGGCTGAAAACCCCCATCCATCGTCAGATCTCTAGTATCAGCCACTGATACAGTTAATGGCTCCAAAGAGCCTCCACTTACGGGCTCACCATAGCCCGTGCTTCTGGAAACTTATTGTTCTGAGTAGCGAATCCTAAACAACAAACAACAGAATAGCACACCACGGGAGACATCTCCCGTCACGCAGGATGCAGTCGCACCTGATCACTGATCTTCAGTATCAGTTCCTGATACTGGTAATGGCTCAAAAGGCCCACCACTGGGAGTTATGATTAGTAAGAATTTAAAACAAAAGGATCAATGCATAAAAGTTCGTAATAAGGCAAATCGGACACTTGGATTTATTAATCGCAGCGTTAGTAACAAGACACCTGGTGTGGTTCTCAAGCTATATCTTGCTCTAGTTAGGCCCCATTTAGATTATGCAGTTCAGTTTTGGTCGCCATATTATAGAATGGATATAAATTCACTTGAACGTGTCCAGCGTAGGATATCTTGAGGTTATCTTGAGATGATTTCGGGGCTTTTAGTGTCCCCGCGGCCCGGTCCTCGACCAGGCCTCCACCCCCAGGAAGCAGCCCGTGACAGCTGACTAACTCCCAGGTACCTATTTACTGCTAGGTAACAGGGGCATTCAGGGTGAAAGAAACTTTGCCCATTTGTTTCTGCCTCGTGCGGGAATCGAACCCGCGCCACAGAATTACGAATCCTGCACGCTATCCACCAGGCTACGAGGCCCCCTGGGATGACTAAGTTAATTCCCCAAATTAGAAATCTTTCATATGAAGAAAGATTAACAAAGCTCAAGTTGCATTCACTGGAAAGGCGAAGAGTTAAGGGTGACATGATAGAGGTTTACAAGTGGGTGAATGGACATAACAAAGGGGATATTAATAGGGTATTAAAAGTATCAACACAAGACAGAACACGAAACAATGGGTATAAATTGGATAAGTTTAGAGTTAGGAAAGACTTGGGTAAATACTGGTTCAGTAACAGGGTTGTTGATTTGTGGAACCAATTACCGCGTAACGTGCTGGAGGTGGGGTCCCTCGATTGTTTCAAGCGCGGGTTGGACAGTGGGTTGATGAGTGGGATTGGGTGGTTATAAATAGGAGCTGCCTCGTATGGGCCAATAGGCCTTCTGCAGTTGCCTTTGTTCTTATGTTCTTACTCCCTTTCTTGGAAGAATGCCACATATGATCGGGATTCCTCCCTTGCTCCTAACTAACTCTATGGCTGTTTTATACCTCTGAATCAGTTCCTCACTCCTGACTCGACCAACATCATTTCCTCCCACGCTAATGCAAATAATGGGATTGTTCCCATTACCAGCCATAATATCATTCATGTTGTTTATAATATCACCAATGCCAGCTCCGGGATAGCAAACCCTTAACCTGTTCCCCCTATCTCTAGCACAAAACGTTCTATCCAAATACCTTATCTGGGAATCTCCCACAACTAATGTTTGCTTAGGTACTTCCTTTACTTTCTGAGGGGCCTGCGCTTCCTTTCTCTTCGTTGCTTTCCCTTTTGCGCGATCCACAGTCTCTCCACAGCACTCGTCCTCCAAAACGTCAAATGAATTTGAAGTTGCTATGGCGTTTGAAGGCGGCTTTATCAAAGTCTTCTTAAGGCCCCTGTCTTTCGCAACTCTCCAAGACGAGGTCCCTTTACTGCTGGTCTCCTCCTTCGTTACTTCTCGTTGTTTTTTAAGCTGACGCACCTCCTCCCGCAGAGAGTCCAACTCTGTCCTCAGGGCTCCCACTAGAGTCACCAGGTCCTTCACTACAACTTCCATATTGCTATGATAATATAACAACACTCAGGAGCTCCGGTTAACACAACCTCTCACTGTGACTTCACCTGACCGACAACGAGGACAAGGAGGACTCACTATCACTTCAAGTTGATCTAGATAGGGTTTTGAAATGGTCAAAGGATTGGCAGATGTAGTTTAATGCTGATAAATGTAAAGTTCTGAGGTTAGGTAATGATGATAGAGTTACAAGATACGAGCTAGATGGTGTTGTGATTGCGAAGTCGGATTGCGAAAGGGATCTGGGAGTTATGATTAGTAAGAATTTAAAACAAAAGGATCAATGCATAAATGTTCGTAATAAGGCAAATCGGACACTTGGATTTATTAATCGCAGCGTTAGTAACAAGACACCTGGTGTGGTTCTCAAGCTATATCTTGCTCTAGTTAGGCCCCATTTAGATTATGCAGTTCAGTTTTGGTCGCCATATTATAGAATGGATATAAATTCACTTGAACGTGTCCAGCGTAGGATGACTAAGTTAATTCCCCAAATTAGAAATCTTTCATATGAAGAAAGATTAACAAAGCTTAAGTTGCATTCACTGGAAAGGCGAAGAGTTAGGGGTGACATGATAGAGGTTTACAAGTGGATGAATGGACATAACCGGGGGGATATTAATAGGGTATTAAAAGTATCAACACAGGACAGAACACGAAACAATGGATATAAATTGGATAAGTTTAGATTTAGGAAAGACTTGGGTAAATACTGGTTCAGTAACAGGGTTGTTGATTTGTGGAACCAATTGCCGCGTAACATTGTGGAGGTGGGGTCCCTCGATTGTTTCAAGCACGGGTTGGACAAGTATATGAGTGGGATTGGGTGGTTATAGAATAGGAGCTGCCTCGTATGGGCCAATAGGCCTCCTGCAGTTACCTTTGTTCTTATGTTCTTATAAACACCATACAGCAGATTGACAGCACATATAAGAAAACAGCAATGATCACAATGGTAAAGATGTTCAAATTGGGAACATAATGGTTGGGAGATTGGGTAGCAATATATACAGTGCAATTTTAAGGCAAAAAGTGAAAACTATGAAGATGAAATTAGGTACTTTTTAGTATTACATAAGAACATAAGAACAAAGGCAACTGCAGAAAGCCTTCGCCCATACGAGGCAGCTCCTATTTATAACCACCCAATCCCACTCATATACTTAAGAACATAAGAACAAAGGCAACTGCAGAAGGACTGTTGGCCCATACGAGGCAGCTCCTATTTATAACCACCCAATCCCACTCATATACTTGTCCAACCCATGCTTGAAACAATCGAGGGACCCCACCTCCACAATGTTACGCGGCAATTGGTTCCACAAATCAACAACCCTGTTACTGAACCAGTATTTACCCAAGTCTTTCCTAAATCTAAACTTATCCAATTTATACCCATTGTTTCGTGTTCTGTCTTGTGTTGATACTTTTAATACCCTAATAATATCCCCTTTGTTATGTCCATTCACCCACTTGTAAACCTCTATCATGTCGCCCCTAACTCTTCGCCTTTCCAGTGAATGCAACTTAAGCTTTGTTAATCTTTCTTCATATGAAAGATTTCTAATTTTGGGAATTAACTTAGTCATCCTACGCTGGACACGTTCAAGTGAATTTATATCCATTCTATAATATGGCGACCAAACTGAACTGCATAATCTAAATGGGGCCTAACTAGAGTAAGATATAGCTTGAGAACCACACCAGGTGTCTTGTTACTAACGCTGCGATTAATAAATCCAAGTGTCCGATTTGCCTTATTACGAACATTTATGCATTGATCCTTTTGTTTTAAATTCTTACTAATCATAACTCCCAGATCCCTTTCGCAATTCGACTTCGCAATCTCAACACCATCTAGCTCGTATCTTGTAACCCTATCATCATTACCCTCTCACTGTGACTGCAGTGAGAGGGTAACCCTCTCACTGTGACTGCAGTCAGGTGCAGTCACAGTGAGAGGTTGTGTTAGCTGGAGCTCCGATTCTAATAACAATATTATTGCAATAATGGAGGGATTAGTGAGGGATTTGGTGAGTATGGTTGGAGCTCTGAGAGCAGAGATGGATTCCCTGCGGGAACATAAGAACATAAGAACATAAGAACAAAGGTAACTGCAGAAGGCCTATTGGCCCATACGAGGCAGCTCCTATTCTATAACCACCCATCCCACTCATATACTTGTCCAACCCGTGCTTGAAACAATCGAGGGACCCCACCTCCACAATGTTACGCGGCAATTGGTTCCACAAATCAACAACCCTGTTACTGAACCAGTATTTACCCAAGTCTTTCCTAAATCTAAACTTATCCAATTTATACCCATTGTTTCGTGTTCTGTCCTGTGTTGATACTTTTAATACCCTATTAATATCCCCCCGGTTATGTCCATTCATCCACTTGTAAACCTCTATCATGTCACCCCTAACTCTTCGCCTTTCCAGTGAATGCAACTTAAGCTTTGTTAATCTTTCTCATATGAAAGATTTCTAATTTGGGGAATTAACTTAGTCATCCTACGCTGGACACGTTCAAGTGAATTTATATCCATTCTATAATATGGCGACCAAAACTGAACTGCATAATCTAAATGGGGCCTAACTAGAGCAAGATATAGCTTGAGAACCACACCAGGTGTCTTGTTACTAACGCTGCGATTAATAAATCCAAGTGTCCGATTTGCCTTATTACGAACATTTATGCATTGATCCTTTTGTTTTAAATTCTTACTAATCATAACTCCCAGATCCCTTTCGCAATCCGACTTCGCAATCACAACACCATCTAGCTCGTATCTTGTAACTCTATCATCATTACCTAACCTCAGAACTTTACATTTATCAGCATTAAACTGCATCTGCCAATCCTTTGACCATTTCAAAACCCTATGTAGATCAACTTGAAGTGATAGGTGAGTCCTCCTCCGAATTAATTTCCCTACCGATTTTCGTATCATCGGCAAATTTGCAAATGTTGCTACTCAAACCTGAATCTAAATCATTTATATATATTATAAACAACAGAGGTCCCAGGACAGAGCCTTGAGGCACTCCACTTACAACATTTTCCCACTCTGACTTGATTCCATTTATACTAACTCTCTGTTTCCTTTGGTATAGCCATGCCCTAATCCAGCTTAATATAGCACCCCCAATACCATGAGACTCTATCTTTTTAATCAGTCTTTCATGTGGCACTGTATCAAAGCTTTGCTAAAGTCAAGGTATACAACATCGCAATCCTTACCACTATCAACTGCCTCAATAATGCTAGAATAAAAAGATAACAAATTTGTTAAACATGAACGGCCATTTATAAAACCATGTTGCGACTCAATTATTAATTTATGTTTTTCAAGATGAAGACGAATTTTATTTGCTATTATAGATTCGAGTAACTTTCCCACAATAGACGTTAGGCTAATTGGTCGATAGTTAGACGCAAGTGATCTATCTCCTTTCTTAAAAAACTGGTATCACATTAGCAACTTTCCAAAACTCTGGCACTCTGCCTGACTCTATGGATTTATTAAATATGGTTGACAGTGGGTCACAAAGCTCCTCTTTGGCATTCTTTAAGCACCCTAGCAAACACTTCATCCGGCCCTGGGGATTTGTTTGGTTTGAGTTTTACTATTTGTTTAAGAACATCCTCCCTGGTAACTGTTAAACTCGTCAACCTGTCCTCGTCCCCACCCACATAGACTTGTTCGGCTGAAGGCATATTGTTAAGTTCCTCTTTAGTAAATACAGATACAAAATATTTATTAAAAATACTACTCATCTCTTCATCACTATCTGTTATTTGACCTGTCTCAGTTTTTAATGGACCTATCCTTTCCCTAGTCTTAGTACGATATAACTGAAAAAAAACCCTTTAGGGAATTTGTCTTTTGCTTGCCCTGCTATGCGAACTTCATAGTTCTTTTTGCTTTCCTTATCTCTTTTTAACATTTCTAACCAGTTGTACGAAATTCCTGTTCTAAAGTGACCTCCCCATTTTTAATCCTTTTGTACCAAGCTCTCTTTTACCTATAAGGTTCTTCAAATTCTTTGTTATCCACTTTGGGTCATTAGTATTCGATCTATTCAATTTGTATGGTATACTACGTTCCTGTGCTTTGTTTAGAATATTCTTAAATAAGTTATATATTGAATCCACATCGAAATCCCATTTAAAGTCACCTATCGCTGGGTTCATGTCTCGCTCCAAGACCGGCCCACACCCCATACCCAAGCCTTTCCAATCAATTTGACCCAAAAAATTTCTTAGGCTATTAAAATCAGCTTTTCGAAAATCTGGCACTTTAACAGAATTTTCTCCTACTGGTCTATTCCATTCTATGCTAAATCTGATTTCTTTGTGATCACTGCTCCCTAGCTCACTCCCTATTTCGATGTCATTAATTTGCGTTTCCCCTGTTAGTTAACACTAAATCTAAAATATTATTTTCCCGTGTTGGTTCCTTAATGTGTTGCGTAAGAAAGCAATCGTCAATTAATTCTAGAAAATCTTCTGCTTCACTATTCCCTGTTGTTGTCAACCAGTTTATTCCGCTAAAATTAAAGTCACCCATGACATAAATACTGTTAGATCTAGATGCTCTAGATATTTCATCCCATAGATGCTTTGCTTCCATTCTGTCTAAATTTGGTGGCCTATATATTACTCCTATTATAATATTATTAGCTTTTCGTTTAATTCAATCCAAATAGTTTCTGTGTGTGGCTCTGTTTTGATTCCTTCTTTGAGACTACATTTCAAATTATCCCTAACATATATGGCTACTCCACCTCCTCGTCTAATATATCTATCTGTGTGAAATAGTTTAAATCCATATATTTTGATATTCAGCTAATAGTTCTCTATTTTCTACATTCATCCACGTTTCGGTAAAGTGCAATAATATCTATTTTTTCTGTGCAGACAAGAGCATTTAATGTCGTTTATTTTATTTCTTAGACTTCTACTGTTAGTGTATATACCCTAAGTGAATTGTTATTTTGCGGACCTTCTCTTTCCCCTGATCGTTTTGGCCAATTCCTTTCTCCCACACGGTACTCCCTCCCGGGAGGGAGGGAGTACCTCCTCCCTCCCGGGAGGAGGGTACGACGGCTGAGACTTCGGGAGGAAACGAAGGAGGAGGCCAGTGTTGACGGGACCTCATTAAGAAGGACTGATATGGGACCAGTATTAAGAAGTCCTCGTCTTGGCAAGTTGTGAAAGACAGGGGTCTTAAGAAGACCTTGGCAAAAACCGACAACTAATAGCCTTCACCTAAGGACTTTTAATGCATTTGACGTATTAGAGGACGAGTGCTGTGTTGAACCTGTTGTTCAACGAGGTGGCAAAGACAAAGTAACGAGGAGCATTAAAAACGCAGGTCCCTCAAACTGCTCGAAAAGGTAAAAGGGAGGATCGAAGCGAATTTTGGTTGTGGGAGATTCCCAGGTGAGGTATTTAGACAGAACATTTGTGCCAGAGATAGGGGGAACAGATTAAGGGTTTGCTACCCGGGAGCTGGAATTGAGGATATTGTTGGAAACATGAATGATATTATGACAGGAAATGGGAACAAACCCATTATTTGTATTAGTGCAGGGGTAATGATGTTGGACGAGTTAGGAGTGAAGAACTAATCAGAGATTCAGGACAGCCATTGAATTAGTTAGGAGCAAGGGAGGAATCCCGGTCATATGTGGCATTCTTCCAAGAAAGGGAGTGGGAAATGAATGGATTGTCAAGGGCACTTGGTGTCAATTGCCGGCTGGAAAGAATATTGCAAAATCAAATGCAATATCTTTCATAGACAACTGGGAACACTTCTATGGAAGAAATGAAATGTATGCTCGTGATGGGGTGCATCTATCGAGAGCTGGGGTTGTTGCTGTTTGCGAACTCGTTGGAAGAAGTGGTTACAGGTGTTTGTTTGGATTTAAACTGTTAGTAGATAGAGGTATGGGAATTGATTTGGAGGAAGGAGATAATAAAAGTATGTGTTTGTGGGAGAAAGGAATTGGCAAAATGATCAGGGAAAGAGAAGGGCCTCAAAATAACAATTCACCTAGGGTATATTACACTAAGAGTAGAAGTCTAAGAAATAAAATTAACGAATTAAATGCTCTTGTCTGCACAGAAAAAATAGATATTATTGCACTTGCCGAAACGTGGATGAATGTAGAAAATAGAGAACTATTAGCTGAATATCAGATAAATGTATTTAAACTATTTCACACAGATAGATATATTAGACGAGGAGGGGCAGTAGCCATATATGTTAGGGACAATTTGAAATGTAGTCTCAAAGAGGGAATCAAAACTGAGCCACACTCAGAAACCATTTGGATAGAGTTATACGAAAAAGCAAATAATATTATAATAGGAGTTATATATAGGCCACCAAATTTAGACAGAATGGAAGCAAAGCATCTATGGGATGAAATATCTAGGGCATCTAGATCTAACAGTATTTACGTCATGGGTGACTTTAATTTTAGTGGAATAAACTGGTTGAACAAAACAGGGAATAGTGAAGCAGAAGATTTTCTAGAATTAATTGACGATTGCTTTCTTACGCAACACATTAAGGAACCAACACGGGAAAATACTATTTTAGATTTAGTGTTAACTAACAGGGAAACACAAATTAAGGACATCGAAATAGGGAGTGAGCTAGGGAACAGTGATCACAAAGAAATCAGATTTAGCATAGAATGGAATAGACCTGTAGGAGAAAATTCTGTTAAAGTGCCAGATTTTCGAAAAGTTGATTTTAATAGCCTAAGAAATTCTTTGGGTCAAATTGATTGGAAAGTCTTGGGTATGGGGTTGGGGCCGGTCTTGGAGCGAGACATGAACCCAGCGATAGGTGACGTAAATGGGGATTTCGATGTGGATTCAATAAATAACTTATTTAAGAATATTCTAAACAAAGCACAGGAACGTAGTATACCATACAAATTGAATAGATCGAATACTAATGACCCAAAGTGGATAACAAAGAATTTGAAGAACCTTATAGGTAAAAAGAGAGCTTGGTACAAAAGGATTAAAAATGGGGAGGTCACTTTAGAACAGGAATTCGTACAACTGGTTAGAAATGTTAAAAAAAGAGATAAGGAAAGCAAAAAGAAACTAAGAAGTTCGTATAGCAGGGCAAGCAAAGACAAATCCTACAGGGTTTTTTCAGTTATATCGTACTAAGATTAGGGAAAGGATAGGTCCATTAAAAACTGAGACAGGTCAAATAGTGTTGTTATATTATCATAGCAATATGGAAGTTGTAGTGAAGGACCTGGTGACTCTAGTGGGAGCCCTGAGGACAGAGTTGGACTCTCTGCGGGAGGAGGTGCGTCAGCTTAAAAAACAACGAGAAGTAACGAAGGAGGAGACCAGCAGTAAAGGGACCTCGTCTTGGAGAGTTGCGAAAGACAGGGGCCTTAAGAAGACTTTGATAAAGCCGCCTTCAAACGCCATAGCAACTTCAAATTCATTTGACGTTTTGGAGGACGAGTGCTGTGGAGAGACTGTGGATCGCGCAAAAGGGAAAGCAACGAAGAGAAAGGAAGCGCAGGCCCCTCAGAAAGTAAAGAAAGTACCTAAGCAAACATTAGTTGTGGGAGATTCCCAGATAAGGTATTTGGATAGAACGTTTTGTGCTAGAGATAGGGGGAACAGGTTAAGGGTTTGCTATCCCGGAGCTGGCATTGGTGATATTATAAACAACATGAATGATATTATGGCTGGTAATGGGAACAATCCCATTATTTGCATTAGCGTGGGAGGAAATGATGTTGGTCGAGTCAGGAGTGAGGAACTGATTCAGAGGTATAAAACAGCCATAGAGTTAGTTAGGAGCAAGGGAGGAATCCCGATCATATGTGGCATTCTTCCAAGAAAGGGAGTGGGAAATGAATGGATATCGAGGGCACTTGGTGTCAATTGCCGGCTGGAAAGATATTGCAAATCAAATGCAATATCTTTCATAGACAACTGGGAACACTTCTATGGAAGAAATGAAATGTATGCTCGTGATGGGGTGCATCTATCGAGAGCTGGGGTTGTTGCTGTTGCGAACTCGCTAGAAGAAGTGGTTAGAGGTGTTACTAAAGAGGAACTTAACAATATGCCTTCAGCCGAACAAGTCTATGTGGGTGGGGACGAGGACAGGTTGACGAGTTTAACAGTTACCAGGGAGGATGTTCTTAAACAAATAGTAAAACTCAAACCAAACAAATCCCCAGGGCCGGATGAAGTGTTTGCTAGGGTGCTTAAAGAATGCAAAGAGGAGCTTTGTGACCCACTGTCAACCATATTTAATAAATCAATAGAGTCAGGCAGAGTGCCAGAGTTTTGGAAAGTTGCTAATGTGATACCAGTTTTTAAGAAAGGAGATAGATCACTTGCGTCTAACTATCGACCAATTAGCCTAACGTCTATTGTGGGAAAGTTACTCGAATCTATAATAGCAAATAAAATTCGTCTTCATCTTGAAAAACATAAATTAATAATTGAGTCGCAACATGGTTTTATAAATGGCCGTTCATGTTTAACAAATTTGTTATCTTTTTATTCTAGCATTGTTGAGGCAGTTGATAGTGGTAAGGATTGCGATGTTGTATACCTTGACTTTAGCAAAGCTTTTGATACAGTGCCACATGAAAGACTGATTAAAAAAATAGAGTCTCATGGTATTGGGGGTGCTATATTAAGCTGGATTAGGGCATGGCTATACCAAAGGAAACAGAGAGTTAGTATAAATGGAATCAAGTCAGAGTGGGAAAATGTTGTAAGTGGAGTGCCTCAAGGCTCTGTCCTGGGACCTCTGTTGTTTATAATATATATAAATGATTTAGATTCAGGTTTGAGTAGCAACATTTGCAAATTTGCCGATGATACGAAAATCGGTAGGGAAATTAATTCGGAGGAGGACTCACTATCACTTCAAGTTGATCTAGATAGGGTTTTGAAATGGTCAAAGGATTGGCAGATGCAGTTTAATGCTGATAAATGTAAAGTTCTGAGGTTAGGTAATGATGATAGAGTTACAAGATACGAGCTAGATGGTGTTGTGATTGCGAAGTCGGATTGCGAAAGGGATCTGGGAGTTATGATTAGTAAGAATTTAAAACAAAAGGATCAATGCATAAATGTTCGTAATAAGGCAAATCGGACACTTGGATTTATTAATCGCAGCGTTAGTAACAAGACACCTGGTGTGGTTCTCAAGCTATATCTTGCTCTAGTTAGGCCCCATTTAGATTATGCAGTTCAGTTTTGGTCGCCATATTATAGAATGGATATAAATTCACTTGAACGTGTCCAGCGTAGGATGACTAAGTTAATTCCCCAAATTAGAAATCTTTCATATGAAGAAAGATTAACAAAGCTTAAGTTGCATTCACTGGAAAGGCGAAGAGTTAGGGGTGACATGATAGAGGTTTACAAGTGGATGAATGGACATAACCGGGGGGATATTAATAGGGTATTAAAAGTATCAACACAGGACAGAACACGAAACAATGGATATAAATTGGATAAGTTTAGATTTAGGAAAGACTTGGGTAAATACTGGTTCAGTAACAGGGTTGTTGATTTGTGGAACCAATTGCCGCGTAACATTGTGGAGGTGGGGTCCCTCGATTGTTTCAAGCACGGGTTGGACAAGTATATGAGTGGGATTGGGTGGTTATAGAATAGGAGCTGCCTCGTATGGGCCAATAGGCCTTCTGCAGTTACCTTTGTTCTTATGTTCTTATGTTCTTATGTGTTTGTTTGGGTTTAAACTGTTAGTAGATAGAGGTATGGGAATTGATTTGGAGGAAGGAGGTAATAAAAGTATGTGTTTGTGGGAGAAAGGAATTGGCAAAACGATCAGGGAAAGAGAAGGTCCGCAAAATAACAATTCACTTAGGGTATATTACACTAACAGTAGAAGTCTAAGAAATAAAATTAACGAATTAAATGCTCTTGTCTGCACAGAAAAAATAGATATTATTGCACTTACCGAAACGTGGATGAATGTAGAAAATAGAGAACTATTAGCTGAATATCAAATATATGGATTTAAACTATTTCACACAGATAGATATATTAGACGAGGAGGTGGAGTAGCCATATATGTTAGGGACAATTTGAAATGTAGTCTCAAAGAGGGAATCAAAACGGAGCCACACACAGAAACTATTTGGATTGAATTAAACGAAAAAGCTAATAATATTATAATAGGAGTAATATATAGGCCACCAAATTTAGACAGAATGGAAGCAAAGCATCTATGGGATGAAATATCTAGAGCATCTAGATCTAACAGTATTTATGTCATGGGTGACTTTAATTTTAGCGGAATAAACTGGTTGAACAAAACAGGGAATAGTGAAGCAGAAGATTTTCTAGAATTAATTGACGATTGCTTTCTTACGCAACACATTAAGGAACCAACACGGGAAAATAATATTTTAGATTTAGTGTTAACTAACAGGGAAACGCAAATTAATGACATCGAAATAGGGAGTGAGCTAGGGAGCAGTGATCACAAAGAAATCAGATTTAGCATAGAATGGAATAGACCAGTAGGAGAAAATTCTGTTAAAGTGCCAGATTTTCGAAAAGCTGATTTTAATAGCCTAAGAAATTTTTTGGGTCAAATTGATTGGAAAGGCTTGGGTATGGGGAGTGGGCCGGTCTTGGAGCGAGACATGAACCCAGCGATAGGTGACTTAAATGGGGATTTCGATGTGGATTCAATATATAACTTATTTAAGAATATTCTAAACAAAGCACAGGAACGTAGTATACCATACAAATTGAATAGATCATATACTAATGACCCAAAGTGGATAACAAAGAATTTGAAGAACCTTATAGGTAAAAAGAGAGCTTGGTACAAAAGGATTAAAAATGGGGAGGTCACTTTAGAACAGGAATTCGTACAACTGGTTAGAAATGTTAAAAAAGAGATACGGAAAGCAAAAAGAAACTATGAAGTTCGCATAGCAGGGCAAGCAAAGACAAATCCTAAAGGGTTTTTTCAGTTATATCGTACTAAGACTAGGGAAAGGATAGGTCCATTAAAAACTGAGACAGGTCAAATAACAGATAGTGATGAAGAGATGAGTAGTATTTTTAATAAATATTTTGTATCTGTATTTACTAAAGAGGAACTTAACAATATGCCTTCAGCCGAACAAGTCTATGTGGGTGGGGACGAGGACAGGTTGACGAGTTTAGCAGTTACCAGGGAGGATGTTCTTAAACAAATAGTAAAACTCAAACCAAACAAATCCCCAGGGCCGGATGAAGTGTTTGCTAGGGTGCTTAAAGAATGCAAAGAGGAGCTTTGTGACCCACTGTCAACCATATTTAATAAATCAGTAGAGTCAGGCAGAGTGCCAGAGTTTTGGAAAGTTGCTAATGTGATACCAGTTTTTAAGAAAGGAGATAGATCACTTGCGTCTAACTATCGACCAATTAGCCTAACGTCTATTGTGGGAAAGTTACTCGAATCTATAATAGCAAATAAAATTCGTCTTCATCTTGAAAAGCATAAATTAATAATTGAGTCGCAACATGGTTTTATAAATGGCCGTTCATGTTTAACAAATTTGTTATCTTTTTATTCTAGCATTGTTGAGGCAGTTGATAGTGGTAAGGATTGCGATGTTGTATACCTTGACTTTAGCAAAGCTTTTGATACAGTGCCACATGAAAGACTGATTAAAAAAATAGAGTCTCATGGTATTGGGGGTGCTATATTAAGCTGGATTAGGGCATGGCTATACCAAAGGAAACAGAGAGTTAGTATAAATGGAATCAAGTCAGAGTGGGAAAATGTTGTAAGTGGAGTGCCTCAAGGCTCTGTCCTGGGACCTCTGTTGTTTATAATATATATAAATGATTTAGATTCAGGTTTGAGTAGCAACATTTGCAAATTTGCCGATGATACGAAAATCGGTAGGGAAATTAATTCGGAGGAGGACTCACTATCACTTCAAGTTGATCTAGACAGGGTTTTGAAATGGTCAAAGGATTGGCAGATGCAGTTTAATGCTGATAAATGTAAAGTTCTGAGGTTAGGTAATGATGATAGAGTTACAAGATACGAGCTAGATGGTGTTGTGATTGCGAAGTCGGATTGCGAAAGGGATCTGGGAGTTATGATTAGTAAGAATTTAAACAAAAGGA
Organism: Procambarus clarkii; assembly: GCF_040958095.1. Classification (NCBI taxonomy): domain Eukaryota; kingdom Metazoa; phylum Arthropoda; class Malacostraca; order Decapoda; family Cambaridae; genus Procambarus; species Procambarus clarkii. The sequence continues at coordinate 42,438,881 of NC_091186.1, read as the reverse complement.
TCAATGCATAAATGTTCGTAATAAGGCAAATCGGACACTTGGATTTATTAATCGCAGCGTTAGTAACAAGACACCTGGTGTGGTTCTCAAGCTATATCTTGCTCTAGTTAGGCCCCATTTAGATTATGCAGTTCAGTTTTGGTCGCCATATTATAGAATGGATATAAATTCACTTGAACGTGTCCAGCGTAGGATGACTAAGTTAATTCCCCAAATTAGAAATCTTTCATATGAAGAAAGATTAACAAAGCTTAAGTTGCATTCACTGGAAAGGCGAAGAGTTAGGGGTGACATGATAGAGGTTTACAAGTGGATGAATGGACATAACCGGGGGGATATTAATAGGGTATTAAAAGTATCAACACAGGACAGAACACGAAACAATGGATATAAATTGGATAAGTTTAGATTTAGGAAAGACTTGGGTAAATACTGGTTCAGTAACAGGGTTGTTGATTTGTGGAACCAATTGCCGCGTAACATTGTGGAGGTGGGGTCCCTCGATTGTTTCAAGCACGGGTTGGACAAGTATATGAGTGGGATTGGGTGGTTATAGAATAGGAGCTGCCTCGTATGGGCCAATAGGCCTTCTGCAGTTACCTTTGTTCTTATGTTCTTATGTTCTTAAATAACAGATAGTGATGAAGAGATGAGTAAGAACATAACATAAGAACAAAGGCAACTGCAGAAGGCCTGTTGGCCCACACGAGGCAGCTCCTATTTATAACCACCCAATCCCACTCATATACTTGTCCAACCCGCGCTTGAAACAATCGAGGGACCCCACCTCCACAATGTTACGTGGCAATTGGTTCCACAAATCAACAACCCTGATACTGAACCAGTATTTACCCAAGTCTTTCCTAAATCTAAACTTATCCAATTTATACCCATTGTTTCGTGTTCTGTCTTGTGTTGATACTTTTAATACCCTAATAATATCCCCTTTGTTATGTCCATTCACCCACTTAAGAACATAAGAACATAAGAACAAAGGTGACTGCAGAAGGCCTATGGCCCATACGAGGCAGCTCCTATTCTATAACCACCCAATCCCACTCATATACTTGTCCAACCCACGCTTGAAACAATCGAGGGACCCCACCTCCACCGCGTTACGCGGCAATTGGTTCCACAAATCTACAACCCTGTTACTGAACCAGTATTTACCCAAGTCTTTCCTAAATCTAAACTTCTCCAATTTATACCCATTGTTTCGTGTTCTGTCCTGTGTTGATACTTTTAATACCCTATTAATATCCCCCTTGTTATGTCCATTCACCCACTTGTAAACCTCTATCATGTCGCCCCTAACTCTTCGCCTTTCCAGTGAATGCAACTTAAGCTTTGTTAATCTTTCTTCATATGAAAGATTTCTAATTTGGGGAATTAACTTAGTCATCCTACGCTGGACACGTTCAAGTGAATTTATATCCATTCTATAATATGGCGACCAAAACTGAACTGCATAATCTAAATGGGGCCTAACTAGAACATAAGAACATAAGAACAAAGGTAACTGCAGAAGGCCTATTGGCCCATACGAGGCAGCTCCTATTCTATAACCACCAATCCACTCATATACTTGTCCAACCCGTGCTTGAAACAATCGAGGGACCCCACCTCCACAATGTTACGCGGCAATTGGTTCCACAAATCAACAACCCTGTTACTGAACCAGTATTTACCCAAGTCTTTCCTAAATCTAAACTTATCCAATTTATATCCATTGTTTCGTGTTCTGTCCTGTGTTGATACTTTTAATACCCTATTAATATCCCCCCGGTTATGTCCATTCATCCACTTGTAAACCTCTATCATGTCACCCCTAACTCTTCGCCTTTCCAGTGAATGCAACTTAAGCTTTGTTAATCTTTCTTCATATGAAAGATTTCTAATTTGGGGAATTAACTTAGTCATCCTACGCTGGACACGTTCAAGTGAATTTATATCCATTCTATAATATGGCGACCAAAACTGAACTGCATAATCTAAATGGGGCCTAACTAGAGCAAGATATAGCTTGAGAACCACACCAGGTGTCTTGTTACTAACGCTGCGATTAATAAATCCAAGTGTCCGATTTGCCTTATTACGAACATTTATGCATTGATCCTTTTGTTTTAAATTCTTACTAATCATAACTCCCAGATCCCTTTCGCAATCCGACTTCGCAATCACAACACCATCCAGCTCGCATCCTGCAACTCCATCATCACCACCCAACCTCAGAACTCCACATTTATCAGCACCAAACTGCATCTGCCAATCCTTTGACCATTTCAAAACCCCATCCAGACCAACCCGAAGTGATAGCGAGTCCTCCCCCGAACCAACCTCCCTACCGATCTTCGCACCATCGGCAAACTTGCAAATGTTGCCACTCAAACCCGAATCCAAATCATTTATATATACCACAAACAACAGAGGTCCCAGGACAGAGCCCTGAGGCACTCCACCCACAACACCCTCCCACTCTGACTCGACTCCACCCACACCAACTCTCCGCTTCCCCCGGTATAGCCATGCCCTAATCCAGCTCAACACAGCACCCCCAATACCACGAGACTCTATCTCCCCAATCAGTCCCCCATGTGGCACTGCATCAAAAGCCCTGCCAAAGTCAAGGCACACAACACCGCAATCCCCACCACCATCAACTGCCTCAACAATGCTAGAACAAAAATATAACAAATCTGTCAAACACGAACGGCCACCTATAAAACCATGCTGCGACTCAACCATCAATCTATGTTTCTCAAGATGAAGACGAACCCTATTTGCTATCATAGACTCGAGCAACCTTCCCACAATAGACGCCAGGCTAACTGGTCGACAGCCAGACGCAAGTGATCTATCTCCCTTCTTAAAAACTGGCATCACACCAGCAACCCTCCAAAACTCCGGCACTCTGCCTGACTCCATTGATTCACCAAATATGGTTGACAGCGGGTCACAAAGCTCCTCCCCGCACTCCCCAAGCACCCCGGCAAACACCCCATCCGGCCCTGGGGACCTGTTTGGTCCGAGTCTCACTACCCGTTTAAGAACATCCTCCCTGGTAAGAACATAAGAACATAAGAACATAAGAACAAAGGTAACTGCAGAAGGCCTATTGGCCCATACGAGGCAGCTCCTATTCTATAACCACCCAATCCCACTCATATACTTGTCCAACCCGTGCTTGAAACAATCGAGGGACCCCACCTCCACAATGTTACGCGGCAATTGGTTCCACAAATCAACAACCCTGTTACTGAACCAGTATTTACCCAAGTCTTTCCTAAATCTAAACTTATCCAATTTATATCCATTGTTTCGTGTTCTGTCCTGTGTTGATACTTTTAATACCCTATTAATATCCCCCCGGTTATGTCCATTCATCCACTTGTAAACCTCTATCATGTCACCCCTAACTCTTCGCCTTTCCAGTGAATGCAACTTAAGCTTTGTTAATCTTTCTTCATATGAAAGATTTCTAATTTGGGAAATTAACTTAGTCATCCTACGCTGGACACGTTCAAGTGAATTTATATCCATTCTATAATATGGCGACCAAAACTGAACTGCATAATCTAAATGGGGCCTAACTAGAGCAAGATATAGCTTGAGAACCACACCAGGTGTCTTGTTACTAACGCTGCGATTAATAAATCCAAGTGTCCGATTTGCCTTATTACGAACATTTATGCATTGATCCTTTTGTTTTAAATTCTTACTAATCATAACTCCCAGATCCCTTTCGCAATCCGACTTCGCAATCACAACACCATCTAGCTCGTATCTTGTAACTCTATCATCATTACCTAACCTCAGAACTTTACATTTATCAGCATTAAACTGCATCTGCCAATCCTTTGACCATTTCAAAACCCTATCTAGATCAACTTGAAGTGATAGTGAGTCCTCCTCCGAATTAATTTCCCTACCGATTTTCGTATCATCGGCAAATTTGCAAATGTTGCTACTCAAACCTGAATCTAAATCATTTATATATATTATAAACAACAGAGGTCCCAGGACAGAGCCTTGAGGCACTCCACTTACAACATTTTCCCACTCTGACTTGATTCCATTTATACTAACTCTCTGTTTCCTTTGGTATAGCCATGCCCTAATCCAGCTTAATATAGCACCCCCAATACCATGAGACTCTATTTTTTTAATCAGTCTTTCATGTGGCACTGTATCAAAAGCTTTGCTAAAGTCAAGGTATACAACATCGCAATCCTTACCACTATCAACTGCCTCAACAATGCTAGAATAAAAAGATAACAAATTTGTTAAACATGAACGGCCATTTATAAAACCATGTTGCGACTCAATTATTAATTTATGTTTTTCAAGATGAAGACGAATTTTATTTGCTATTATAGATTCGAGTAACTTTCCCACAATAGACGTTAGGCTAATTGGTCGATAGTTAGACGCAAGTGATCTATCTCCTTTCTTAAAAACTGGTATCACATTAGCAACTTTCCAAAACAATGGCACTCTGCCTGACTCTATCTCTGCCTGGTAACTGCCAAACCCGCCAACCCGTCCCCGTCCCCACCCACACAGACTTGCTCGGCACACCGTCAAGCTCCTCTTTAGTAAATACAGATACAAAACATTTATCAAAAACACCACTCACCTCCCCATCACCATCCGTTATCTGACCTGTCTCAGCCTTCAACGGACCTATCCTTTCCCCAGTCCCAGCACGATATAACTGAAAAAACCCCAGGATTTGTCCCCGCTTGCCCCGCTATGCAAACCTCACAGTTTCCCTTTGCTTTCCCCATCTCCCCCCAACACCTCCAACCAGTTGTACGAATTCCCGCTCCAAAGTGACCTCCCCACCCCCAATCCTCCTGTACCAAGCTCTCTTTCTACCTATAAGGTTCTTCAAACCCCTTGTTATCCACTTTGGGTCACCAGCACTCGATCCATTCAACTTGCACGGTACACCACGTTCCTGTGCTTTGCCCAGAATGTTCCTAAACAAGTTACATATTGAATCCACATCGAAATCCCCATTCAAGTCACCCATCGCCGGGCTCATGTCTCGCTCCAAGACCGGCCCACACCCCACACCCAAGACCCCCCAATCAATCCGACCCAAAAAACCTCCCAGGCCACCAAAATCAGCCCCTCGAAAATCTGGCACCCCAACAGAACCCTCTCCCACCGGTCCATTCCACTCCATGCCAAATCTGACCTCTCCGCGATCACTGCTCCCCAGCCCACCCCCCATTTCGACGCCACCAACCTGCGTTTCCCTGTTAGTCAACACTAAATCCAAAATATTATCTTCCCGCGTTGGCTCCCCAACGCGTTGCGCAAGAAAGCAATCGCCAACCAATTCCAGAAAATCTCCTGCTTCACCACTCCCTGCCCTGCTCAACCAGCCCACTCCGCCAAAATTAAAGTCACCCACGACACAAACACTGTTAGATCCAGATGCTCTAGATATCCCATCCCACAGATGCCCCGCCTCCACTCTGTCTAAATTTGGTGGCCCATGCACTACTCCTACCACAATATTATTAGCTTCCTCGTCCAACTCAATCCAAACAGCTCCCGTGCGTGGCTCTGTTTTGACTCCCTCCCTCCCCGAGACCACACTTCAAACCGTCCCCAACATATATGGCTACTCCACCTCCTCGTCCAATATATCTATCTGTGTGAAACAGCCCAAATCCATATATTTGATATTCAGCCAACAGTTCTCCACCTTCTACATTCATCCACGCCTCGGCAAGTGCAACAACATCTATCTTTTCTGTGCAGACAAGAGCACCCAATTCGTCAACTTTACCTCCCAGACCCCCACTGCCAGTGTAACATACCCCAAGTGAACTGCTACTCCGCGGACCTTCTCTCTCCTGATCGCCCCGCCAACTCCCCTCTCCCACAAACACATACTCCTACCACCTCCCTCCCCCAAACCAACTCCCATACCTCCATCCACCAACAGCCCAAACCCAAACAAACACCTCCAACCACTCCTTCCAACGAGCTCGCAACAGCAACAACCCCAGCCCTCGACAGATGCACCCCACCACGAGCACACACCTCACCTCCCCCATAGAAGCGTTCCCAGTTGTCCATGAAAGATACTGCATTTGACCCGCAACACCCCTCCAGCCGGCAACCGACACCAAGTGCCCTCGACATCCACCCACCCCCCACTCCCTTTCTTGGAAGAACGCCACACACGATCGGGACTCCTCCCCCGCTCCCAACCAACTCTATGGCTGCTTCATACCTCTGAATCAGTTCCCCACTCCTAACTCGACCAACATTACCTCCCCCCACACTAATGCAAATAATGGGATTGCTCCCACCACCAGCCATAACATCATTCATGTTGTCTACAATATCACCAATGCCAGCTCCGGGACAGCAAACCCTCAACCTGCTCCCCCCAATAAGAACAACTAGAGCAAGATATAGCTAGAGAACCACACCAGGTGTCTTGTTACTAACGCTGCGATTAATAAATCCAAGTGTCCGATTTGCCTTATTACGAACATTTATGCATTGATCCTTATGTTTTAAATTCGAATCCTTATGTTTTAAATTCGAATTTAGCGAAGAGTTAGGGGCGACATGATAGAGGTTTACAAGTGGGTGAATGGACATAACAAGGGGGATATTAATAGGGTATTAAAAGTATCAACACAGGACAGAACACGAAATAATGGGTATAAATTGATAAGTTTAGATTTAGGAAAGACTTGGGTAAATACTGGTTCAGTAACAGGGTTGTAGATTTGTGGAACCAATTGCCGCGTAACGTGGTGGAGGTGGGGTCCCTCGATTGTTTCAAGCGCGGGTTGGACAAGTATATGAGTGGGATTGGGTGGTTATAGAATAGGAGCTGTCTCGTATGGGCCAATAGGCCTTCTGCAGTTACCTTTGTTCTTATGTTCTTATGTATTCTTACTAATCATAACTCCCAGATCCCTTTCGCAATCCGACTTCGCAATCACAACACCATCTAGCTCGTATCTTGTAACTCTATCATCATTACCTAACCTCAGAACTTTACATTTATCAGCATTAAACTGCATCTGCCAATCCTTTGACCATTTCAAAACCCTATCTAGATCAACTTGAAGTGATAGTGAGTCCTCCTCCGAATTAATTTCCCTACCGATTTTCGTATCATCGGCAAATTTGCAAATGTTGCTACTCAAACCTGAATCTAAATCATTTATATATATTATAAACAACAGAGGTCCCAGGACAGAGCCTTGAGGCACTCCACTTACAACATTTTCCCACTCTGACTTGATTCCATTTATACTAACTCTCTGTTTCCTTTGGTATAGCCATGCTCTAATCCAGCTTAATATAGCACCCCCAATACCATGAGACTCTATCTTTTTAATCAGTCTTTCATGTGGCACTGTATCAAAAGCTTTGCTAAAGTCAAGGTATACAACATCGCAATCCTTACCACTATCAACTGCCTCAACAATGCTAGAATAAAAGGATAACAAATTTGTTAAACATGAACGGCCATTTATAAAACCATGTTGCGACTCAATTATTAATTTATGTTTTTCAAGATGAAGACGAATTTTATTTGCTATTATGGATTCGAGTAACTTTCCCACAATAGACGTTAGGCTAATTGGTCGATAGTTAGACGCAAGTGATCTATCTCCTTTCTTAAAAACTGGTATCACATTAGCAACTTTCCAAAACTCTGGCACTCTGCCTGACTCTATTGATTTATTAAATATGGTTGACAGTGGGTCACAAAGCTCCTCTTTGCATTCTTTAAGCACCCTGGCAAACACTTCATCCGGCCCTGGGGATTTGTTTGGTTTGAGTTTTACTATTTGTTTAAGAACATCCTCCCTGGTAACTGCTAAACTCGTCAACCTGTCCTCGTCCCCACCCACATAGACTTGTTCGGCTGAAGGCATATTGTTAAGTTCCTCTTTAGTAAATACAGATACAAAATATTTATTAAAAATACTACTCATCTCTTCATCACTATCTGTTATTTGACCTGTCTCAGTTTTTAATGGACCTATCCTTTCCCTAGTCTTAGTACGATATAACTGAAAAAACCCTTTAGGATTTGTCTTTGCACTTGTAAACCTCTATCATGTCGCCCCTAACTCTTCGCCTTTCCAGTGAATGCAACTTAAGCTTTGTTAATCTTTCTTCATATGAAAGATTTCTAATTTGGGGAATTAACTTAGTCATCCTACGCTGGACACGTTCAAGTGAATTTATATCCATTCTATAACATGGTGACCAAAACTGAACTGCATAATCTAAATGGGGCCTAACTAGAGCAAGATATAGCTTGAGAACCACACCAGGTGTCTTGTTACTAACGCTGCGATTAATAAATCCAAGTGTCCGATTTGCCTTATTACGAACATTTATGCATTGATCCTTTTGTTTTAAATTCTTACTAATCATAACTCCCAGATCCCTTTCGCAATCCGACTTCGCAATCTCAACACCATCTAGCTCGTATCTTGTAACTCTATCATCATTACCTAACCTCAGAACTTTACATTTATCAGCATTAAACTGCATCTGCCAATCCTTTGACCATTTCAAAACCCTATCTAGATCATCTTGAAGTGATAGTGAGTCCTCCTCCGAATTAATTTCCCTACCGATTTTCGTATCATCGGCAAATTTGCAAATGTTGCTGCTCAAACCTGAATCTAAATCATTTATATATATTATAAACAACAGAGGTCCCAGGACAGAGCCTTGAGGCACTCCACTTACAACATTTTCCCACTCTGACTTGATTCCATTTATACTAACTCTCTGTTTCCTTTGGTATAGCCATGCCCTAATCCAGCTTAATATAGCACCCCCAATACCATGAGACTCTATCTTTTTAATCAGTCTTTCATGTGGCACTGTATCAAAAGCTTTGCTAAAGTCAAGGTATACAACATCGCAATCCGTACCACTATCAACTGCCTCAACAATGCTAGAATAAAAAGATAACAAATTTGTTAAACATGAACGGCCATTTATAAAACCATGTTGCGACTCAATTATTAATTTATGTTTTTCAAGATGAAGACGAATTTTATTTGCTATTATAGATTCGAGTAACTTTCCCACAATAGACGTTAGGCTAATTGGTCGATAGTTAGACGCAAGTGATCTATCTCCTTTCTTAAAAACTGGTATCACATTAGCAACTTTCCAAAACTCTGGCACTCTGCCTGACTCTATTGATTTATTAAATATGGTTGACAGTGGGTCACAAAGCTCCTCTTTGCATTCTTTAAGCACCCTGGCAAACACTTCATCCGGCCCTGGGGATTTGTTTGGTTTGAGTTTTACTATTTGTTTAAGAACATCCTTCCTGGTAACTGCTAAACTCGTCAACCTGTCCTCGTCCCCACCCACATAGACTTGTTCAGCTGAAGGCATATTGTTAAGTTCCTCTTTAGTAAATACAGATACAAAATATTTATTAAAAATACTACTCATCTCTTCATCACTATATGTTATTTGACCTGTCTCAGTTTTTAATGGGCCTATCCTTTCCCTAGTCTTAGTACGATATAACTGAAAAAACCCTTTAGGATTTGTCTTTGCTTGCCCTGCTATGCGAACTTCATAGTTTCTTTTTGCTTTCCTTATCTCTTTTTTAACATTTCTAACCAGTTGTACGAATTCCTGTTCTAAAGTGACCTCCCCATTTTTAATCCTTTTGTACCAAGCTCTCTTTTTACCTATAAGGTTCTTCAAATTCTTTGTTATCCACTTTGGGTCATTAGTATTCGATCTATTCAATTTGTATGGTATACTACGTTCCTGTGCTTTGTTTAGAATATTCTTAAATAAGTTATATATTGAATCCACATCGAAATCCCCATTTAAGTCACCTATCGCTGGGTTCATGTCTCGCTCCAAGACCGGCCCACACCCCATACCCAAGACTTTCCAATCAATTTGACCCAAAAAATTTCTTAGGCTATGAAAATCAGCTTTTCGAAAATCTGGCACTTTAACAGAATTTTCTCCTACTGGTCTATTCCATTCTATGCTAAATCTGATTTCTTTGTGATCACTGCTCCCTAGCTCACTCCCTATTTCGATGTCATTAATTTGCGTTTCCCTGTTAGTTAACACTAAATCTAATATATTATTTTCCCGTGTTGGATCCTTAATGTGTTGCGTAAGAAAGCAATCGTCAATTAATTCTAGAAAATCTTCTGCTTCACTATTCCCTGTTTTGTTCTACCAGTTTATTCTGCTAAAATTAAAGTCACCCATGACATAAATACTGTTAGATCTAGATGCTCTAGATATTTCATCCCATAGATGCTTTGCTTCCATTCTGTCTAAATTTGGTGGCCTATATATTACTCCTATTATAATATTATTAGCTTTTTCGTTTAATTCTATCCAAATAGTTTCTGTGTGTGGCTCTGTTTTGATTCCCTCTTTGAGACTACATTTCAAATTGTCCCTAACATATATGGCTACTCCACCTATTCGTCTAATATATCTATCTGTGTGAAATAGTTTAAATCCATATATTTGATATTCAGCTAATAGTTCTCTATTTTCTACATTCATCCACGTTTCGGTAAGTGCAATAATATCTATTTTTTCTGTGCAGACAAGAGCATTTAATTCGCTAATTTTATTTCTTAGACTTCTACTGTTAGTGTAATATACCCTAAGTGATAGTGAATTGTTATTTTGCGGCCCTTCTCTTTCCCTGATCGTTTTGCCAATTCCTTTCTCCCACAAACACATACTTTTATTACCTCCTTCCTCCAAATCAATTCCCATACCTCTATCTACTAACAGTTTAAACCCAAACAAACACCTCTAACCACTTCTTCCAACGAGTTCGCAACAGCAACAACCCCAGCTCTCGATAGATGCACCCCATCACGAGCATACATTTCATTTCTTCCATAGAAGTGTTCCCAGTTGTCTATGAAAGATATTGCATTTGATTTGCAATATCTTTCCAGCCGGCAATTGACACCAAGTGCCCTCGATATCCATTTATTTCCCACTCCCTTTCTTGGAAGAATGCCACATATGATCGGGATTCCTCCCTTGCTCCTAACTAATTCTATATGGCTGTTTTATACCTCTGAATCAGTTCCTCACTCCTAACTCGACCAACATCATTTCCTCCCACGCTAATGCAAATAATGGGATTGTTCCCATTTCCAGCCATAATATCATTCATCTTGTTTATAATATCACCAATACCAGCTCCGGGATAGCAAACCCTTAACCTGTTCCCCCTATCTCTAGCACAAAACGTTCTATCCAAATACCTTATCTGGGAATCTCCCACAACTAAGGTTTGCTTAGGTACTTCCTTTACTCTCTGAGGGGCCTGCGCTTCCTTGCTCTTCGTTGCTTTCCATTTTGCGCGATCCACAGTCTCACCACAGCACTCGTCCTCCAAAACGTCAAATGAATTAGAAGTTGCTATGGCTTTTGAAGGCGGCTTTATCAAAGTCTTCTTAAGGCCCCTGTCTTCCACAACTCTCCAAGACGAGGTCTTTTTACTACTGGTCTCCTCCTTCGTTACTTCTCGTTGTTCTTTCAGCTGACGCACCTCCTCCCGCAGAGAGTCCAACTCTGTCCTCAGGGCTCCCACTAGAGTCACCAGGTCCTTCACTACAACTTCCATATTGCTATGATAATATAACAAGTAGTATTTTTAATAAATATTTGTATCTGTATTTACAAAAGAGGAACTTAACAATATGCCTTCAGCCGAACAAGTCTATGTGGGTGGGGACGAGGACAGGTTGACGAGTTTAGCAGTTACCAGGGAGGATGTTCTTAAACAAATAGTAAAACTCAAACCAAACAAATCCCCAGGGCCGGATGAAGTGTTTGCTAGGGTGCTTAAAGAATGCAAAGAGGAGCTTTGTGACCCACTGTCAACCATATTTAATAAATCAATAGAGTCAGGCAGAGTGCCAGAGTTTTGGAAAGTTGCTAATGTGATACCAGTTTTTAAGAAAGGAGATAGATCACTTGCGTCTAACTATCGACCAATTAGCCTAACGTCTATTGTGGGAAAGTTACTCGAATCTATAATAGCAAATAAAATTCGTCTTCATCTTGAAAAACATAAATTAATAATTGAGTCGCAACATGGTTTTATAAATGGCCGTTCATGTTTAACAAATTGTTATCTTTTTATTCTAGCATGTTGAGGCAGTTGATAGTGGTAAGGATTGCGATGTTGTATACCTTGACTTTAGCAAAGCTTTTGATACAGTGCCACATGAAAGACTGATTAAAAAGATAGAGTCTCATGGTATTGGGGGTGCTATATTAAGCTGGATTAGGGCATGGCTATACCAAAGGAAACAGAGAGTTAGTATAAATGGAATCAAGTCAGAGTGGGAAAATGTTGTAAGTGGAGTGCCTCAAGGCTCTGTCCTGGGACCTCTGTTGTTTATAATATATATAAATGATTTAGATTCAGGTTTGAGTAGCAACATTTGCAAATTTGCCGATGATACGAAAATCGGTAGGGAAATTAATTCGGAGGAGGACTCACTATCACTTCAAGTTGATCTAGATAGGGTATTGAAATGGTCAAAGGATTGGCAGATGCAGTTTAATGCTGATAAATGTAAAGTTCTGAGGTTAGGTAATGATGATAGAGTTACAAGATACGAGCTAGATGGTGTTGTGATTGCGAAGTCGGATTGCGAAAGGGATCTGGGAGTTATGATTAGTAAGAATTTAAAACAAAAGGATCAATGCATAAATGTTCGTAATAAGGCAAATCGGACACTTGGATTTATTAATCGCAGCGTTAGTAACAAGACACCTGGTGTGGTTCTCAAGCTATATCTTGCTCTAGTTAGGCCCCATTTAGATTATGCAGTTCAGTTTTGGTCGCCATATTATAGAATGGATATAAATTCACTTGAACGTGTCCAGCGTAGGATGACTAAGTTAATTCCCCAAATTAGAAATCTTTCATATGAAGAAAGATTAACAAAGCTTAAGTTGCATTCACTGGAAAGGCGAAGAGTTAGGGGTGACATGATAGAGGTTTACAAGTGGATGAATGGACATAACGGGGGATATTAATAGGGTATTAAAAGTATCAACACAGACAGAACACGAAACAATGGGTATAAATTGGATAAGTTTAGAGTTAGGAAAGACTTAGGTAAATACTGGTTCAGTAACAGGGTTGTTGATTTGTGGAACCAATTGCCGCGTAACGTGGTGGATGTATGGTCCCTCGATTGTTTCAAGCGCGGGTTGGACAAGTATTTGAGTGGGATTGGGTGGTTATAGATAGGAGCTGCCTCGTATGGGCCCAATAGGCCTTCTGCAGTTACCTTTGTTCTTATGTTATGTTCTTATCACAGCCAGCAGCGTAAACGTGAGAGTAAATCTCACTGCCTCCTCTACCACTCCGGAGACTACCACTAGGACGACCAAGTGGTCAACTTCAAAACCGACTCCAGAACTGCCCATGACCCTGGTGACACAAACAGAGGTAATTCCTTCTCCAGCTCCCAACACTCCTACCATCACTATCTCAGCAGCCGCACTAGCAGACGTGCTGTCTACAAACGATAACAGCACCACCAGCGCTCCTGAAATAGCTACAACCACCAATCAACGACACCTAAACCTACCTAAGGCTGCGAGGCGAAAGACAAAAACGTCCACTACAGAGGTTACGGACTCCTCAGACGAGGAAATCACAGTAGGAGCTCCACCGCCGCATCACATATACGACTCCTATACGGTTCAAGACTTCCTCATGGAGGCCACGTCACAAAACTCTAACGACAGCACTACTCAGCCAAAGTCGCAGGTAAAGAAAAAACGGAAAACCTAGAGGTTTTATCTACACTAACCCCACCAGCTCCATAACTGGTATAGCCAGCCCTCCAGGCTGAAAACCCCCATCCATCGTCAGATCTCTAGTATCAGCCACTGATACAGTTAATGGCTCCAAAGAGCCTCCACTTACGGGCTCACCATAGCCCGTGCTTCTGGAAACTTATTGTTCTGAGTAGCGAATCCTAAACAACAAACAACAGAATAGCACACCACGGGAGACATCTCCCGTCACGCAGGATGCAGTCGCACCTGATCACTGATCTTCAGTATCAGTTCCTGATACTGGTAATGGCTCAAAAGGCCCACCACTGGGAGTTATGATTAGTAAGAATTTAAAACAAAAGGATCAATGCATAAAAGTTCGTAATAAGGCAAATCGGACACTTGGATTTATTAATCGCAGCGTTAGTAACAAGACACCTGGTGTGGTTCTCAAGCTATATCTTGCTCTAGTTAGGCCCCATTTAGATTATGCAGTTCAGTTTTGGTCGCCATATTATAGAATGGATATAAATTCACTTGAACGTGTCCAGCGTAGGATCTCTTGAGGTTATCTTGAGATGATTTCGAGGCTTTTAGTGTCCCCGCGGCCCGGTCCTCGACCAGGCCTCCACCCCCAGGAAGCAGCCCGTGACAGCTGACTAACTCCCAGGTACCTATTTACTGCTAGGTAACAGGGGCATTCAGGGTGAAAGAAACTTTGCCCATTTGTTTCTGCCTCGTGCGGGAATCGAACCCGCGCCACAGAATTACGAATCCTGCACGCTATCCACCAGGCTACGAGGCCCCCCTGGGATGACTAAGTTAATTCCCCAAATTAGAAATCTTTCATATGAAGAAAGATTAACAAAGCTCAAGTTGCATTCACTGGAAAGGCGAAGAGTTAAGGGTGACATGATAGAGGTTTACAAGTGGGTGAATGGACATAACAAAGGGGATATTAATAGGGTATTAAAAGTATCAACACAAGACAGAACACGAAACAATGGGTATAAATTGGATAAGTTTAGAGTTAGGAAAGACTTGGGTAAATACTGGTTCAGTAACAGGGTTGTTGATTTGTGGAACCAATTACCGCGTAACGTGCTGGAGGTGGGGTCCCTCGATTGTTTCAAGCGCGGGTTGGACAGTGGGTTGATGAGTGGGATTGGGTGGTTATAAATAGGAGCTGCCTCGTATGGGCCAATAGGCCTTCTGCAGTTGCCTTTGTTCTTATGTTCTTACTCCCTTTCTTGGAAGAATGCCACATATGATCGGGATTCCTCCCTTGCTCCTAACTAACTCTATGGCTGTTTTATACCTCTGAATCAGTTCCTCACTCCTGACTCGACCAACATCATTTCCTCCCACGCTAATGCAAATAATGGGATTGTTCCCATTACCAGCCATAATATCATTCATGTTGTTTATAATATCACCAATGCCAGCTCCGGGATAGCAAACCCTTAACCTGTTCCCCCTATCTCTAGCACAAAACGTTCTATCCAAATACCTTATCTGGGAATCTCCCACAACTAATGTTTGCTTAGGTACTTCCTTTACTTTCTGAGGGGCCTGCGCTTCCTTTCTCTTCGTTGCTTTCCCTTTTGCGCGATCCACAGTCTCTCCACAGCACTCGTCCTCCAAAACGTCAAATGAATTTGAAGTTGCTATGGCGTTTGAAGGCGGCTTTATCAAAGTCTTCTTAAGGCCCCTGTCTTTCGCAACTCTCCAAGACGAGGTCCCTTTACTGCTGGTCTCCTCCTTCGTTACTTCTCGTTGTTTTTTAAGCTGACGCACCTCCTCCCGCAGAGAGTCCAACTCTGTCCTCAGGGCTCCCACTAGAGTCACCAGGTCCTTCACTACAACTTCCATATTGCTATGATAATATAACAACACTCAGGAGCTCCGGTTAACACAACCTCTCACTGTGACTTCACCTGACCGACAACGAGGACAAGGAGGACTCACTATCACTTCAAGTTGATCTAGATAGGGTTTTGAAATGGTCAAAGGATTGGCAGATGTAGTTTAATGCTGATAAATGTAAAGTTCTGAGGTTAGGTAATGATGATAGAGTTACAAGATACGAGCTAGATGGTGTTGTGATTGCGAAGTCGGATTGCGAAAGGGATCTGGGAGTTATGATTAGTAAGAATTTAAAACAAAAGGATCAATGCATAAATGTTCGTAATAAGGCAAATCGGACACTTGGATTTATTAATCGCAGCGTTAGTAACAAGACACCTGGTGTGGTTCTCAAGCTATATCTTGCTCTAGTTAGGCCCCATTTAGATTATGCAGTTCAGTTTTGGTCGCCATATTATAGAATGGATATAAATTCACTTGAACGTGTCCAGCGTAGGATGACTAAGTTAATTCCCCAAATTAGAAATCTTTCATATGAAGAAAGATTAACAAAGCTTAAGTTGCATTCACTGGAAAGGCGAAGAGTTAGGGGTGACATGATAGAGGTTTACAAGTGGATGAATGGACATAACCGGGGGGATATTAATAGGGTATTAAAAGTATCAACACAGGACAGAACACGAAACAATGGATATAAATTGGATAAGTTTAGATTTAGGAAAGACTTGGGTAAATACTGGTTCAGTAACAGGGTTGTTGATTTGTGGAACCAATTGCCGCGTAACATTGTGGAGGTGGGGTCCCTCGATTGTTTCAAGCACGGGTTGGACAAGTATATGAGTGGGATTGGGTGGTTATAGAATAGGAGCTGCCTCGTATGGGCCAATAGGCCTCCTGCAGTTACCTTTGTTCTTATGTTCTTATAAACACCATACAGCAGATTGACAGCACATATAAGAAAACAGCAATGATCACAATGGTAAAGATGTTCAAATTGGGAACATAATGGTTGGGAGATTGGGTAGCAATATATACAGTGCAATTTTAAGGCAAAAAGTGAAAAACTATGAAGATGAAATTAGGTACT
The DNA here is from genome assembly GCF_040958095.1 of Procambarus clarkii. NCBI lineage: Eukaryota > Metazoa > Arthropoda > Malacostraca > Decapoda > Cambaridae > Procambarus > Procambarus clarkii. Next base: position 42,422,092 of record NC_091186.1, on the reverse strand, counting down.
TTTTAGTATTACATAAGAACATAAGAACAAAGGCAACTGCAGAAAGCCTTCGCCCATACGAGGCAGCTCCTATTTATAACCACCCAATCCCACTCATATACTTAAGAACATAAGAACAAAGGCAACTGCAGAAGGACTGTTGGCCCATACGAGGCAGCTCCTATTTATAACCACCCAATCCCACTCATATACTTGTCCAACCCATGCTTGAAACAATCGAGGGACCCCACCTCCACAATGTTACGCGGCAATTGGTTCCACAAATCAACAACCCTGTTACTGAACCAGTATTTACCCAAGTCTTTCCTAAATCTAAACTTATCCAATTTATACCCATTGTTTCGTGTTCTGTCTTGTGTTGATACTTTTAATACCCTAATAATATCCCCTTTGTTATGTCCATTCACCCACTTGTAAACCTCTATCATGTCGCCCCTAACTCTTCGCCTTTCCAGTGAATGCAACTTAAGCTTTGTTAATCTTTCTTCATATGAAAGATTTCTAATTTTGGGAATTAACTTAGTCATCCTACGCTGGACACGTTCAAGTGAATTTATATCCATTCTATAATATGGCGACCAAAACTGAACTGCATAATCTAAATGGGGCCTAACTAGAGTAAGATATAGCTTGAGAACCACACCAGGTGTCTTGTTACTAACGCTGCGATTAATAAATCCAAGTGTCCGATTTGCCTTATTACGAACATTTATGCATTGATCCTTTTGTTTTAAATTCTTACTAATCATAACTCCCAGATCCCTTTCGCAATTCGACTTCGCAATCTCAACACCATCTAGCTCGTATCTTGTAACCCTATCATCATTACCCTCTCACTGTGACTGCAGTGAGAGGGTAACCCTCTCACTGTGACTGCAGTCAGGTGCAGTCACAGTGAGAGGTTGTGTTAGCTGGAGCTCCGATTCTAATAACAATATTATTGCAATAATGGAGGGATTAGTGAGGGATTTGGTGAGTATGGTTGGAGCTCTGAGAGCAGAGATGGATTCCCTGCGGGAGGAGGTACGACGGCTGAGACTTCGGGAGGAAACGAAGGAGGAGGCCAGTGTTGACGGGACCTCATTAAGAAGGACTGATATGGGACCAGTATTAAGAAGTCCTCGTCTTGGCAAGTTGTGAAAGACAGGGGTCTTAAGAAGACCTTGGCAAAACCGACAACTAATAGCCTTCACCTAAGGACTTTTAATGCATTTGACGTATTAGAGGACGAGTGCTGTGTTGAACCTGTTGTTCAACGAGGTGGCAAAGACAAAGTAACGAGGAGCATTAAAACGCAGGTCCCTCAAACTGCTCGAAAGGAAAAGGGAGGATCGAAGCGAATTTTGGTTGTGGGAGATTCCCAGGTGAGGTATTTAGACAGAACATTTTGTGCCAGAGATAGGGGGAACAGATTAAGGGTTTGCTACCCGGGAGCTGGAATTGATGATATTGTTGGAAACATGAATGATATTATGACAGGAAATGGGAACAAACCCATTATTTGTATTAGTGCAGGGGTAATGATGTTGGACGAGTTAGGAGTGAAGAACTAATACAGAGATTCAGGACAGCCATTGAATTAGTTAGGAGCAAGGGAGGAATCCCGGTCATATGTGGCATTCTTCCAAGAAAGGGAGTGGGAAATGAATGGATGTCAAGGGCACTTGGTGTCAATTGCCGGCTGGAAAGATATTGCAAATCAAATGCAATATCTTTCATAGACAACTGGGAACACTTCTATGGAAGAAATGAAATGTATGCTCGTGATGGGGTGCATCTATCGAGAGCTGGGGTTGTTGCTGTTGCGAACTCGTTGGAAGAAGTGGTTACAGGTGTTTGTTTGGATTTAAACTGTTAGTAGATAGAGGTATGGGAATTGATTTGGAGGAAGGAGATAATAAAAGTATGTGTTTGTGGGAGAAAGGAATTGGCAAAATGATCAGGGAAAGAGAAGGGCCTCAAAATAACAATTCACCTAGGGTATATTACACTAAGAGTAGAAGTCTAAGAAATAAAATTAACGAATTAAATGCTCTTGTCTGCACAGAAAAAATAGATATTATTGCACTTGCCGAAACGTGGATGAATGTAGAAAATAGAGAACTATTAGCTGAATATCAGATAAATGTATTTAAACTATTTCACACAGATAGATATATTAGACGAGGAGGGGCAGTAGCCATATATGTTAGGGACAATTTGAAATGTAGTCTCAAAGAGGGAATCAAAACTGAGCCACACTCAGAAACCATTTGGATAGAGTTATACGAAAAAGCAAATAATATTATAATAGGAGTTATATATAGGCCACCAAATTTAGACAGAATGGAAGCAAAGCATCTATGGGATGAAATATCTAGGGCATCTAGATCTAACAGTATTTACGTCATGGGTGACTTTAATTTTAGTGGAATAAACTGGTTGAACAAAACAGGGAATAGTGAAGCAGAAGATTTTCTAGAATTAATTGACGATTGCTTTCTTACGCAACACATTAAGGAACCAACACGGGAAAATACTATTTTAGATTTAGTGTTAACTAACAGGGAAACACAAATTAAGGACATCGAAATAGGGAGTGAGCTAGGGAACAGTGATCACAAAGAAATCAGATTTAGCATAGAATGGAATAGACCTGTAGGAGAAAATTCTGTTAAAGTGCCAGATTTTCGAAAAGTTGATTTTAATAGCCTAAGAAATTCTTTGGGTCAAATTGATTGGAAAGTCTTGGGTATGGGGTTGGGGCCGGTCTTGGAGCGAGACATGAACCCAGCGATAGGTGACGTAAATGGGGATTTCGATGTGGATTCAATAAATAACTTATTTAAGAATATTCTAAACAAAGCACAGGAACGTAGTATACCATACAAATTGAATAGATCGAATACTAATGACCCAAAGTGGATAACAAAGAATTTGAAGAACCTTATAGGTAAAAAGAGAGCTTGGTACAAAAGGATTAAAAATGGGGAGGTCACTTTAGAACAGGAATTCGTACAACTGGTTAGAAATGTTAAAAAAAGAGATAAGGAAAGCAAAAAGAAACTAAGAAGTTCGTATAGCAGGGCAAGCAAAGACAAATCCTACAGGGTTTTTTCAGTTATATCGTACTAAGATTAGGGAAAGGATAGGTCCATTAAAAACTGAGACAGGTCAAATAGTGTTGTTATATTATCATAGCAATATGGAAGTTGTAGTGAAGGACCTGGTGACTCTAGTGGGAGCCCTGAGGACAGAGTTGGACTCTCTGCGGGAGGAGGTGCGTCAGCTTAAAAAACAACGAGAAGTAACGAAGGAGGAGACCAGCAGTAAAGGGACCTCGTCTTGGAGAGTTGCGAAAGACAGGGGCCTTAAGAAGACTTTGATAAAGCCGCCTTCAAACGCCATAGCAACTTCAAATTCATTTGACGTTTTGGAGGACGAGTGCTGTGGAGAGACTGTGGATCGCGCAAAAGGGAAAGCAACGAAGAGAAAGGAAGCGCAGGCCCCTCAGAAAGTAAAGAAAGTACCTAAGCAAACATTAGTTGTGGGAGATTCCCAGATAAGGTATTTGGATAGAACGTTTTGTGCTAGAGATAGGGGGAACAGGTTAAGGGTTTGCTATCCCGGAGCTGGCATTGGTGATATTATAAACAACATGAATGATATTATGGCTGGTAATGGGAACAATCCCATTATTTGCATTAGCGTGGGAGGAAATGATGTTGGTCGAGTCAGGAGTGAGGAACTGATTCAGAGGTATAAAACAGCCATAGAGTTAGTTAGGAGCAAGGGAGGAATCCCGATCATATGTGGCATTCTTCCAAGAAAGGGAGTGGGAAATGAATGGATATCGAGGGCACTTGGTGTCAATTGCCGGCTGGAAAGATATTGCAAATCAAATGCAATATCTTTCATAGACAACTGGGAACACTTCTATGGAAGAAATGAAATGTATGCTCGTGATGGGGTGCATCTATCGAGAGCTGGGGTTGTTGCTGTTGCGAACTCGCTAGAAGAAGTGGTTAGAGGTGTTTGTTTGGGTTTAAACTGTTAGTAGATAGAGGTATGGGAATTGATTTGGAGGAAGGAGGTAATAAAAGTATGTGTTTGTGGGAGAAAGGAATTGGCAAAACGATCAGGGAAAGAGAAGGTCCGCAAAATAACAATTCACTTAGGGTATATTACACTAACAGTAGAAGTCTAAGAAATAAAATTAACGAATTAAATGCTCTTGTCTGCACAGAAAAAATAGATATTATTGCACTTACCGAAACGTGGATGAATGTAGAAAATAGAGAACTATTAGCTGAATATCAAATATATGGATTTAAACTATTTCACACAGATAGATATATTAGACGAGGAGGTGGAGTAGCCATATATGTTAGGGACAATTTGAAATGTAGTCTCAAAGAGGGAATCAAAACAGAGCCACACACAGAAACTATTTGGATTGAATTAAACGAAAAAGCTAATAATATTATAATAGGAGTAATATATAGGCCACCAAATTTAGACAGAATGGAAGCAAAGCATCTATGGGATGAAATATCTAGAGCATCTAGATCTAACAGTATTTATGTCATGGGTGACTTTAATTTTAGCGGAATAAACTGGTTGAACAAAACAGGGAATAGTGAAGCAGAAGATTTTCTAGAATTAATTGACGATTGCTTTCTTACGCAACACATTAAGGAACCAACACGGGAAAATAATATTTTAGATTTAGTGTTAACTAACAGGGAAACGCAAATTAATGACATCGAAATAGGGAGTGAGCTAGGGAGCAGTGATCACAAAGAAATCAGATTTAGCATAGAATGGAATAGACCAGTAGGAGAAAATTCTGTTAAAGTGCCAGATTTTCGAAAAGCTGATTTTAATAGCCTAAGAAATTTTTTGGGTCAAATTGATTGGAAAGGCTTGGGTATGGGGTGTGGGCCGGTCTTGGAGCGAGACATGAACCCAGCGATAGGTGACTTAAATGGGGATTTCGATGTGGATTCAATATATAACTTATTTAAGAATATTCTAAACAAAGCACAGGAACGTAGTATACCATACAAATTGAATAGATCGTATACTAATGACCCAAAGTGGATAACAAAGAATTTGAAGAACCTTATAGGTAAAAAGAGAGCTTGGTACAAAAGGATTAAAAATGGGGAGATCACTTTAGAACAGGAATTCGTACAACTGGTTAGAAATGTTAAAAAAGAGATAAGGAAAGCAAAAAGAAACTATGAAGTTCGCATAGCAGGGCAAGCAAAGACAAATCCTAAAGGGTTTTTTCAGTTATATCGTACTAAGACTAGGGAAAGGATAGGTCCATTAAAAACTGAGACAGGTCAAATAACAGATAGTGATGAAGAGATGAGTAGTATTTTTAATAAATATTTTGTATCTGTATTTACTAAAGAGGAACTTAACAATATGCCTTCAGCCGAACAAGTCTATGTGGGTGGGGACGAGGACAGGTTGACGAGTTTAGCAGTTACCAGGGAGGATGTTCTTAAACAAATAGTAAAACTCAAACCAAACAAATCCCCAGGGCCGGATGAAGTGTTTGCTAGGGTGCTTAAAGAATGCAAAGAGGAGCTTTGTGACCCACTGTCAACCATATTTAATAAATCAATAGAGTCAGGCAGAGTGCCAGAGTTTTGGAAAGTTGCTAATGTGATACCAGTTTTTAAGAAAGGAGATAGATCACTTGCGTCTAACTATCGACCAATTAGCCTAACGTCTATTGTGGGAAAGTTACTCGAATCTATAATAGCAAATAAAATTCGTCTTCATCTTGAAAAACATAAATTAATAATTGAGTCGCAACATGGTTTTATAAATGGCCGTTCATGTTTAACAAATTTGTTATCTTTTTATTCTAGCATTGTTGAGGCAGTTGATAGTGGTAAGGATTGCGATGTTGTATACCTTGACTTTAGCAAAGCTTTTGATACAGTGCCACATGAAAGACTGATTAAAAAGATAGAGTCTCATGGTATTGGGGGTGCTATATTAAGCTGGATTAGGGCATGGCTATACCAAAGGAAACAGAGAGTTAGTATAAATGGAATCAAGTCAGAGTGGGAAAATGTTGTAAGTGGAGTGCCTCAAGGCTCTGTCCTGGGACCTCTGTTGTTTATAATATATATAAATGATTTAGATTCAGGTTTGAGTAGCAACATTTGCAAATTTGCCGATGATACGAAAATCGGTAGGGAAATTAATTCGGAGGAGGACTCACTATCACTTCAAGTTGATCTAGATAGGGTATTGAAATGGTCAAAGGATTGGCAGATGCAGTTTAATGCTGATAAATGTAAAGTTCTGAGGTTAGGTAATGATGATAGAGTTACAAGATACGAGCTAGATGGTGTTGTGATTGCGAAGTCGGATTGCGAAAGGGATCTGGGAGTTATGATTAGTAAGAATTTAAAACAAAAGGATCAATGCATAAATGTTCGTAATAAGGCAAATCGGACACTTGGATTTATTAATCGCAGCGTTAGTAACAAGACACCTGGTGTGGTTCTCAAGCTATATCTTGCTCTAGTTAGGCCCCATTTAGATTATGCAGTTCAGTTTTGGTCGCCATATTATAGAATGGATATAAATTCACTTGAACGTGTCCAGCGTAGGATGACTAAGTTAATTCCCCAAATTAGAAATCTTTCATATGAAGAAAGATTAACAAAGCTTAAGTTGCATTCACTGGAAAGGCGAAGAGTTAGGGGTGACATGATAGAGGTTTACAAGTGGATGAATGGACATAACCGGGGGGATATTAATAGGGTATTAAAAGTATCAACACAGGACAGAACACGAAACAATGGGTATAAATTGGATAAGTTTAGATTTAGGAAAGACTTGGGTAAATACTGGTTCAGTAACAGGGTTGTTGATTTGTGGAACCAATTGCCGCGTAACATTGTGGAGGTGGGGTCCCTCGATTGTTTCAAGCGCGGGTTGGACAAGTATATGAGTGGGATTGGGTGGTTATAAATAGGAGCTGCCTCGTATGGGCCAACAGGCCTTCTGCAGTTACCTTTGTTCTTATGTTCTTAAGTTCTGAGGCTAGGTAATGATGATAGAGTTACAAGATACGAGCTAGATGGTGTTGAGATTGCGAAGTCGGATTGCGAAAGGGATCTGGGAGTTATGATTAGTAAGAATTTAAAACAAAAGGATCAATGCATGAATGTTCGTAATAAGGCAAATAGGACACTGGGATTTATTAATCGAAGCGTTAGTAACAAGACACCTGGTGTGGTTCTTAAGCTATATCTTGCTCTGGTTAGGCCCCATTTACATTATGCAGTTCAGTTTTGGTCGCCGTATTATAGATAAATATTATATTATAAGTATAAATTCACTTGAACGTGTCCAACGTAGGATGACTAAGTTAATTCCCCAAATTAGAAATCTTTCATATGAAGAAAGATTAACAAAGCTTAAGTTGCATTCACTGGAAAGGCGAAGAGTTAGGGGGTGACATGATAGAGGTTTACAAGTGGATGAATGGACATAACTGGGGGATATTTATAGGGTATTAAAAATATCAACACAAGACAGAACACGAAACAATGGGTATAAATTGGATAAGTTTAGAGTTAGGAAAGACTTAGGTAAATACTGGTTCAGTAACAGGGTTGTTGATTTGTGGAACCAATTGCCGCGTAACGTGGTGGATGTATGGTCCCTCGATTGTTTCAAGCGCGGGTTGGACAAGTATTTGAGTGGGATTGGGTGGTTATAGATAGGAGCTGCCTCGTATGGGCCCAATAGGCCTTCTGCAGTTACCTTTGTTCTTATGTTATGTTCTTATCACAGCCAGCAGCGTAAACGTGAGAGTAAATCTCACTGCCTCCTCTACCACTCCGGAGACTACCACTAGGACGACAAGTGGTCAACTTCAAAACCGACTCCAGAACTGCCCATGACCCTGGTGACACAAACAGAGGTAATTCCTTCTCCAGCTCCCAACACTCCTACCATCACTATCTCAGCAGCCGCACTAGCAGACGTGCTGTCTACAAACGATAACAGCACCACCAGCGCTCCTGAAATAGCTACAACCACCAATCAACGACACCTAAACCTACCTAAGGCTGCGAGGCGAAAGACAAAAACGTCCACTACAGAGGTTACGGACTCCTCAGACGAGGAAATCACAGTAGGAGCTCCACCGCCGCATCACATATACGACTCCTATACGGTTCAAGACTTCCTCATGGAGGCCACGTCACAAAACTCTAACGACAGCACTACTCAGCCAAAGTCGCAGGTAAAGAAAAAACGGAAAACCTAGAGGTTTTATCTACACTAACCCCACCAGCTCCATAACTGGTATAGCCAGCCCTCCAGGCTGAAAACCCCCATCCATCGTCAGATCTCTAGTATCAGCCACTGATACAGTTAATGGCTCCAAAGAGCCTCCACTTACGGGCTCACCATAGCCCGTGCTTCTGGAAACTTATTGTTCTGAGTAGCGAATCCTAAACAAACAAACAACAGAATAGCACACCACGGGAGACATCTCCCGTCACGCAGGATGCAGTCGCACCTGATCACTGATCTTCAGTATCAGTTCCTGATACTGGTAATGGCTCAAAAGGCCCACCACTGGGAGTTATGATTAGTAAGAATTTAAAACAAAAGGATCAATGCATAAAAGTTCGTAATAAGGCAAATCGGACACTTGGATTTATTAATCGCAGCGTTAGTAACAAGACACCTGGTGTGGTTCTCAAGCTATATCTTGCACTAGTTAGGCCCCATTTAGATTATGCAGTTCAGTTTTGGTCGCCATATTATAGAATGGATATAAATTCACTTGAACGTGTCCAGCGTAGGATATCTTGAGGTTATCTTGAGATGATTTCGGGGCTTTTAGTGTCCCCGCGGCCCGGTCCTCGACCAGGCCTCCACCCCCAGGAAGCAGCCCGTGACAGCTGACTAACTCCCAGGTACCTATTTACTGCTAGGTAACAGGGGCATTCAGGGTGAAAGAAACTTTGCCCATTTGTTTCTGCCTCGTGCGGGAATCGAACCCGCGCCACAGAATTACGAATCCTGCACGCTATCCACCAGGCTACGAGGCCCCCCTGGGATGACAAAGTTAATTCCCCAAATTAGAAATCTTTCATATGAAGAAAGATTAACAAAGCTCAAGTTGCATTCACTGGAAAGGCGAAGAGTTAAGGGTGACATGATAGAGGTTTACAAGTGGATGAATGGACATAACTGGGGGATATTTATAGGGTATTAAAAATATCAACACAAGACAGAACACGAAACAATGGGTATAAATTGGATAAGTTTAGAGTTAGGAAAGACTTAGGTAAATACTGGTTCAGTAACAGGGTTGTTGATTTGTGGAACCAATTGCCGCGTAACGTGGTGGATGTATGGTCCCTCGATTGTTTCAAGCGCGGGTTGGACAAGTATTTGAGTGGGATTGGGTGGTTATAGATAGGAGCTGCCTCGTATGGGCCCAATAGGCCTTCTGCAGTTACCTTTGTTCTTATGTTATGTTCTTATCACAGCCAGCAGCGTAAACGTGAGAGTAAATCTCACTGCCTCCTCTACCACTCCGGAGACTACCACTAGGACGACCAAGTGGTCAACTTCAAAACCGACTCCAGAACTGCCCATGACCCTGGTGACACAAACAGAGGTAATTCCTTCTCCAGCTCCCAACACTCCTACCATCACTATCTCAGCAGCCGCACTAGCAGACGTGCTGTCTACAAACGATAACAGCACCACCAGCGCTCCTGAAATAGCTACAACCACCAATCAACGACACCTAAACCTACCTAAGGCTGCGAGGCGAAAGACAAAAACGTCCACTACAGAGGTTACGGACTCCTCAGACGAGGAAATCACAGTAGGAGCTCCACCGCCGCATCACATATACGACTCCTATACGGTTCAAGACTTCCTCATGGAGGCCACGTCACAAAACTCTAACGACAGCACTACTCAGCCAAAGTCGCAGGTAAAGAAAAAACGGAAAACCTAGAGGTTTTATCTACACTAACCCCACCAGCTCCATAACTGGTATAGCCAGCCCTCCAGGCTGAAAACCCCCATCCATCGTCAGATCTCTAGTATCAGCCACTGATACAGTTAATGGCTCCAAAGAGCCTCCACTTACGGGCTCACCATAGCCCGTGCTTCTGGAAACTTATTGTTCTGAGTAGCGAATCCTAAACAACAAACAACAGAATAGCACACCACGGGAGACATCTCCCGTCACGCAGGATGCAGTCGCACCTGATCACTGATCTTCAGTATCAGTTCCTGATACTGGTAATGGCTCAAAAGGCCCACCACTGGGAGTTATGATTAGTAAGAATTTAAAACAAAAGGATCAATGCATAAAAGTTCGTAATAAGGCAAATCGGACACTTGGATTTATTAATCGCAGCGTTAGTAACAAGACACCTGGTGTGGTTCTCAAGCTATATCTTGCTCTAGTTAGGCCCCATTTAGATTATGCAGTTCAGTTTTGGTCGCCATATTATAGAATGGATATAAATTCACTTGAACGTGTCCAGCGTAGGATATCTTGAGGTTATCTTGAGATGATTTCGGGGCTTTTAGTGTCCCCGCGGCCCGGTCCTCGACCAGGCCTCCACCCCCAGGAAGCAGCCCGTGACAGCTGACTAACTCCCAGGTACCTATTTACTGCTAGGTAACAGGGGCATTCAGGGTGAAAGAAACTTTGCCCATTTGTTTCTGCCTCGTGCGGGAATCGAACCCGCGCCACAGAATTACGAATCCTGCACGCTATCCACCAGGCTACGAGGCCCCCCTGGGATGACTAAGTTAATTCCCCAAATTAGAAATCTTTCATATGAAGAAAGATTAACAAAGCTCAAGTTGCATTCACTGGAAAGGCGAAGAGTTAAGGGTGACATGATAGAGGTTTACAAGTGGGTGAATGGACATAACAAAGGGGATATTAATAGGGTATTAAAAGTATCAACACAAGACAGAACACGAAACAATGGGTATAAATTGGATAAGTTTAGAGTTAGGAAAGACTTGGGTAAATACTGGTTCAGTAACAGGGTTGTTGATTTGTGGAACCAATTACCGCGTAACGTGCTGGAGGTGGGGTCCCTCGATTGTTTCAAGCGCGGGTTGGACAGTGGGTTGATGAGTGGGATTGGGTGGTTATAAATAGGAGCTGCCTCGTATGGGCCAATAGGCCTTCTGCAGTTGCCTTTGTTCTTATGTTCTTACTCCCTTTCTTGGAAGAATGCCACATATGATCGGGATTCCTCCCTTGCTCCTAACTAACTCTATGGCTGTTTTATACCTCTGAATCAGTTCCTCACTCCTGACTCGACCAACATCATTTCCTCCCACGCTAATGCAAATAATGGGATTGTTCCCATTACCAGCCATAATATCATTCATGTTGTTTATAATATCACCAATGCCAGCTCCGGGATAGCAAACCCTTAACCTGTTCCCCCTATCTCTAGCACAAAACGTTCTATCCAAATACCTTATCTGGGAATCTCCCACAACTAATGTTTGCTTAGGTACTTCCTTTACTTTCTGAGGGGCCTGCGCTTCCTTTCTCTTCGTTGCTTTCCCTTTTGCGCGATCCACAGTCTCTCCACAGCACTCGTCCTCCAAAACGTCAAATGAATTTGAAGTTGCTATGGCGTTTGAAGGCGGCTTTATCAAAGTCTTCTTAAGGCCCCTGTCTTTCGCAACTCTCCAAGACGAGGTCCCTTTACTGCTGGTCTCCTCCTTCGTTACTTCTCGTTGTTTTTTAAGCTGACGCACCTCCTCCCGCAGAGAGTCCAACTCTGTCCTCAGGGCTCCCACTAGAGTCACCAGGTCCTTCACTACAACTTCCATATTGCTATGATAATATAACAACACTCAGGAGCTCCGGTTAACACAACCTCTCACTGTGACTTCACCTGACCGACAACGAGGACAAGGAGGACTCACTATCACTTCAAGTTGATCTAGATAGGGTTTTGAAATGGTCAAAGGATTGGCAGATGTAGTTTAATGCTGATAAATGTAAAGTTCTGAGGTTAGGTAATGATGATAGAGTTACAAGATACGAGCTAGATGGTGTTGTGATTGCGAAGTCGGATTGCGAAAGGGATCTGGGAGTTATGATTAGTAAGAATTTAAAACAAAAGGATCAATGCATAAATGTTCGTAATAAGGCAAATCGGACACTTGGATTTATTAATCGCAGCGTTAGTAACAAGACACCTGGTGTGGTTCTCAAGCTATATCTTGCTCTAGTTAGGCCCCATTTAGATTATGCAGTTCAGTTTTGGTCGCCATATTATAGAATGGATATAAATTCACTTGAACGTGTCCAGCGTAGGATGACTAAGTTAATTCCCCAAATTAGAAATCTTTCATATGAAGAAAGATTAACAAAGCTTAAGTTGCATTCACTGGAAAGGCGAAGAGTTAGGGGTGACATGATAGAGGTTTACAAGTGGATGAATGGACATAACCGGGGGGATATTAATAGGGTATTAAAAGTATCAACACAGGACAGAACACGAAACAATGGATATAAATTGGATAAGTTTAGATTTAGGAAAGACTTGGGTAAATACTGGTTCAGTAACAGGGTTGTTGATTTGTGGAACCAATTGCCGCGTAACATTGTGGAGGTGGGGTCCCTCGATTGTTTCAAGCACGGGTTGGACAAGTATATGAGTGGGATTGGGTGGTTATAGAATAGGAGCTGCCTCGTATGGGCCAATAGGCCTCCTGCAGTTACCTTTGTTCTTATGTTCTTATAAACACCATACAGCAGATTGACAGCACATATAAGAAAACAGCAATGATCACAATGGTAAAGATGTTCAAATTGGGAACATAATGGTTGGGAGATTGGGTAGCAATATATACAGTGCAATTTTAAGGCAAAAAGTGAAAAACTATGAAGATGAAATTAGGTACTTTTTAGTATTACATAAGAACATAAGAACAAAGGCAACTGCAGAAAGCCTTCGCCCATACGAGGCAGCTCCTATTTATAACCACCCAATCCCACTCATATACTTAAGAACATAAGAACAAAGGCAACTGCAGAAGGACTGTTGGCCCATACGAGGCAGCTCCTATTTATAACCACCCAATCCCACTCATATACTTGTCCAACCCATGCTTGAAACAATCGAGGGACCCCACCTCCACAATGTTACGCGGCAATTGGTTCCACAAATCAACAACCCTGTTACTGAACCAGTATTTACCCAAGTCTTTCCTAAATCTAAACTTATCCAATTTATACCCATTGTTTCGTGTTCTGTCTTGTGTTGATACTTTTAATACCCTAATAATATCCCCTTTGTTATGTCCATTCACCCACTTGTAAACCTCTATCATGTCGCCCCTAACTCTTCGCCTTTCCAGTGAATGCAACTTAAGCTTTGTTAATCTTTCTTCATATGAAAGATTTCTAATTTTGGGAATTAACTTAGTCATCCTACGCTGGACACGTTCAAGTGAATTTATATCCATTCTATAATATGGCGACCAAAACTGAACTGCATAATCTAAATGGGGCCTAACTAGAGTAAGATATAGCTTGAGAACCACACCAGGTGTCTTGTTACTAACGCTGCGATTAATAAATCCAAGTGTCCGATTTGCCTTATTACGAACATTTATGCATTGATCCTTTTGTTTTAAATTCTTACTAATCATAACTCCCAGATCCCTTTCGCAATTCGACTTCGCAATCTCAACACCATCTAGCTCGTATCTTGTAACCCTATCATCATTACCCTCTCACTGTGACTGCAGTGAGAGGGTAACCCTCTCACTGTGACTGCAGTCAGGTGCAGTCACAGTGAGAGGTTGTGTTAGCTGGAGCTCCGATTCTAATAACAATATTATTGCAATAATGGAGGGATTAGTGAGGGATTTGGTGAGTATGGTTGGAGCTCTGAGAGCAGAGATGGATTCCCTGCGGGAACATAAGAACATAAGAACATAAGAACAAAGGTAACTGCAGAAGGCCTATTGGCCCATACGAGGCAGCTCCTATTCTATAACCACCCAATCCCACTCATATACTTGTCCAACCCGTGCTTGAAACAATCGAGGGACCCCACCTCCACAATGTTACGCGGCAATTGGTTCCACAAATCAACAACCCTGTTACTGAACCAGTATTTACCCAAGTCTTTCCTAAATCTAAACTTATCCAATTTATACCCATTGTTTCGTGTTCTGTCCTGTGTTGATACTTTTAATACCCTATTAATATCCCCCGGTTATGTCCATTCATCCACTTGTAAACCTCTATCATGTCACCCCTAACTCTTCGCCTTTCCAGTGAATGCAACTTAAGCTTTGTTAATCTTTCTTCATATGAAAGATTTCTAATTTGGGGAATTAACTTAGTCATCCTACGCTGGACACGTTCAAGTGAATTTATATCCATTCTATAATATGGCGACCAAAACTGAACTGCATAATCTAAATGGGGCCTAACTAGAGCAAGATATAGCTTGAGAACCACACCAGGTGTCTTGTTACTAACGCTGCGATTAATAAATCCAAGTGTCCGATTTGCCTTATTACGAACATTTATGCATTGATCCTTTTGTTTTAAATTCTTACTAATCATAACTCCCAGATCCCTTTCGCAATCCGACTTCGCAATCACAACACCATCTAGCTCGTATCTTGTAACTCTATCATCATTACCTAACCTCAGAACTTTACATTTATCAGCATTAAACTGCATCTGCCAATCCTTTGACCATTTCAAAACCCTATGTAGATCAACTTGAAGTGATAGTGAGTCCTCCTCCGAATTAATTTCCCTACCGATTTTCGTATCATCGGCAAATTTGCAAATGTGCTACTCAAACCTGAATCTAAATCATTTATATATATTATAAACAACAGAGGTCCCAGGACAGAGCCTTGAGGCACTCCACTTACAACATTTTCCCACTCTGACTTGATTCCATTTATACTAACTCTCTGTTTCCTTTGGTATAGCCATGCCCTAATCCAGCTTAATATAGCACCCCCAATACCATGAGACTCTATCTTTTTAATCAGTCTTTCATGTGGCACTGTATCAAAAGCTTTGCTAAAGTCAGGTATACAACATCGCAATCCTTACCACTATCAACTGCCTCAATAATGCTAGAATAAAAAGATAACAAATTTGTTAAACATGAACGGCCATTTATAAAACCATGTTGCGACTCAATTATTAATTTATGTTTTTCAAGATGAAGACGAATTTTATTTGCTATTATAGATTCGAGTAACTTTCCCACAATAGACGTTAGGCTAATTGGTCGATAGTTAGACGCAAGTGATCTATCTCCTTTCTTAAAAACTGGTATCACATTAGCAACTTTCCAAAACTCTGGCACTCTGCCTGACTCTATTGATTTATTAAATATGGTTGACAGTGGGTCACAAAGCTCCTCTTTGCATTCTTTAAGCACCCTAGCAAACACTTCATCCGGCCCTGGGGATTTGTTTGTTTGAGTTTTACTATTTGTTTAAGAACATCCTCCCTGGTAACTGTTAAACTCGTCAACCTGTCCTCGTCCCCACCCACATAGACTTGTTCGGCTGAAGGCATATTGTTAAGTTCCTCTTTAGTAAATACAGATACAAAATATTTATTAAAAATACTACTCATCTCTTCATCACTATCTGTTATTTGACCTGTCTCAGTTTTTAATGGACCTATCCTTTCCCTAGTCTTAGTACGATATAACTGAAAAAAACCCTTTAGGATTTGTCTTTGCTTGCCCTGCTATGCGAACTTCATAGTTTCTTTTTGCTTTCCTTATCTCTTTTTTAACATTTCTAACCAGTTGTACGAATTCCTGTTCTAAAGTGACCTCCCCATTTTTAATCCTTTTGTACCAAGCTCTCTTTTTACCTATAAGGTTCTTCAAATTCTTTGTTATCCACTTGGGTCATTAGTATTCGATCTATTCAATTTGTATGGTATACTACGTTCCTGTGCTTTGTTTAGAATATTCTTAAATAAGTTATATATTGAATCCACATCGAAATCCCCATTTAAGTCACCTATCGCTGGGTTCATGTCTCGCTCCAAGACCGGCCCACACCCCATACCCAAGCCTTTCCAATCAATTTGACCCAAAAAATTTCTTAGGCTATTAAAATCAGCTTTTCGAAAATCTGGCACTTTAACAGAATTTTCTCCTACTGGTCTATTCCATTCTATGCTAAATCTGATTTCTTTGTGATCACTGCTCCCTAGCTCACTCCCTATTTCGATGTCATTAATTTGCGTTTCCCTGTTAGTTAACACTAAATCTAAAATATTATTTTCCCGTGTTGGTTCCTTAATGTGTTGCGTAAGAAAGCAATCGTCAATTATTCTAGAAAATCTTCTGCTTCACTATTCCCTGTTTTGTTCAACCAGTTTATTCCGCTAAAATTAAAGTCACCCATGACATAAATACTGTTAGATCTAGATGCTCTAGATATTTCATCCCATAGATGCTTTGCTTCCATTCTGTCTAAATTTGGTGGCCTATATTACTCCTATTATAATATTATTAGCTTTTCGTTTAATTCAATCCAAATAGTTTCTGTGTGTGGCTCTGTTTTGATTCCTTCTTTGAGACTACATTTCAAATTATCCCTAACATATATGGCTACTCCACCTCCTCGTCTAATATATCTATCTGTGTGAAATAGTTTAAATCCATATATTTGATATTCAGCTAATAGTTCTCTATTTTCTACATTCATCCACGTTTCGGTAAGTGCAATAATATCTATTTTTTCTGTGCAGACAAGAGCATTTAATTCGTTAATTTTATTTCTTAGACTTCTACTGTTAGTGTAATATACCCTAAGTGAATTGTTATTTTGCGGACCTTCTCTTTCCCTGATCGTTTTGCCAATTCCTTTCTCCCACACGGTACTCCCTCCCGGGAGGGAGGGAGTACCTCCTCCCTCCCGGGAGGAGGTACGACGGCTGAGACTTCGGGAGGAAACGAAGGAGGAGGCCAGTGTTGACGGGACCTCATTAAGAAGGACTGATATGGGACCAGTATTAAGAAGTCCTCGTCTTGGCAAGTTGTGAAAGACAGGGGTCTTAAGAAGACCTTGGCAAAACCGACAACTAATAGCCTTCACCTAAGGACTTTTAATGCATTTGACGTATTAGAGGACGAGTGCTGTGTTGAACCTGTTGTTCAACGAGGTGGCAAAGACAAAGTAACGAGGAGCATTAAAACGCAGGTCCTCAAACTGCTCGAAAGGAAAAGGGAGGATCGAAGCGAATTTTGGTTGTGGGAGATTCCCAGGTGAGGTATTTAGACAGAACATTTTGTGCCAGAGATAGGGGGAACAGATTAGGGTTTGCTACCCGGGAGCTGGAATTGATGATATTGTTGGAAACATGAATGATATTATGACAGGAAATGGGAACAAACCCATTATTTGTATTAGTGCAGGGGTAATGATGTTGGACGAGTTAGGAGTGAAGAACTAATACAGAGATTCAGGACAGCCATTGAATTAGTTAGGAGCAAGGGAGGAATCCCGGTCATATGTGGCATTCTTCCAAGAAAGGGAGTGGGAAATGAATGGATGTCAAGGGCACTTGGTGTCAATTGCCGGCTGGAAAGATATTGCAAATCAAATGCAATATCTTTCATAGACAACTGGGAACACTTCTATGGAAGAAATGAAATGTATGCTCGTGATGGGGTGCATCTATCGAGAGCTGGGGTTGTTGCTGTTGCGAACTCGTTGGAAGAAGTGGTTACAGGTGTTTGTTTGGATTTAAACTGTTAGTAGATAGAGGTATGGGAATTGATTTGGAGGAAGGAGATAATAAAAGTATGTGTTTGTGGGAGAAAGGAATTGGCAAAATGATCAGGGAAAGAGAAGGGCCTCAAAATAACAATTCACCTAGGGTATATTACACTAAGAGTAGAAGTCTAAGAAATAAAATTAACGAATTAAATGCTCTTGTCTGCACAGAAAAAATAGATATTATTGCACTTGCCGAAACGTGGATGAATGTAGAAAATAGAGAACTATTAGCTGAATATCAGATAAATGTATTTAAACTATTTCACACAGATAGATATATTAGCGAGGAGGGGCAGTAGCCATATATGTTAGGGACAATTTGAAATGTAGTCTCAAAGAGGGAATCAAAACTGAGCCCACTCAGAAACCATTTGGATAGAGTTATACGAAAAAGCAAATAATATTATAATAGGAGTTATATATAGGCCACCAAATTTAGACAGAATGGAAGCAAAGCATCTATGGGATGAAATATCTAGGGCATCTAGATCTAACAGTATTTACGTCATGGGTGACTTTAATTTTAGTGGAATAAACTGGTTGAACAAAACAGGGAATAGTGAAGCAGAAGATTTTCTAGAATTAATTGACGATTGCTTTCTTACGCAACACATTAAGGAACCAACACGGGAAAATACTATTTTAGATTTAGTGTTAACTAACAGGGAAACACAAATTAAGGACATCGAAATAGGGAGTGAGCTAGGGAACAGTGATCACAAAGAAATCAGATTTAGCATAGAATGGAATAGACCTGTAGGAGAAAATTCTGTTAAAGTGCCAGATTTTCGAAAAGTTGATTTTAATAGCCTAAGAAATTCTTTGGGTCAAATTGATTGGAAAGTCTTGGGTATGGGGTTGGGGCCGGTCTTGGAGCGAGACATGAACCCAGCGATAGGTGACGTAAATGGGGATTTCGATGTGGATTCAATAAATAACTTATTTAAGAATATTCTAAACAAAGCACAGGAACGTAGTATACCATACAAATTGAATAGATCGAATACTAATGACCCAAAGTGGATAACAAAGAATTTGAAGAACCTTATAGGTAAAAAGAGAGCTTGGTACAAAAGGATTAAAAATGGGGAGGTCACTTTAGAACAGGAATTCGTACAACTGGTTAGAAATGTTAAAAAAAGAGATAAGGAAAGCAAAAAGAAACTAAGAAGTTCGTATAGCAGGGCAAGCAAAGACAAATCCTACAGGGTTTTTTCAGTTATATCGTACTAAGATTAGGGAAAGGATAGGTCCATTAAAAACTGAGACAGGTCAAATAGTGTTGTTATATTATCATAGCAATATGGAAGTTGTAGTGAAGGACCTGGTGACTCTAGTGGGAGCCCTGAGGACAGAGTTGGACTCTCTGCGGGAGGAGGTGCGTCAGCTTAAAAAACAACGAGAAGTAACGAAGGAGGAGACCAGCAGTAAAGGGACCTCGTCTTGGAGAGTTGCGAAAGACAGGGGCCTTAAGAAGACTTTGATAAAGCCGCCTTCAAACGCCATAGCAACTTCAAATTCATTTGACGTTTTGGAGGACGAGTGCTGTGGAGAGACTGTGGATCGCGCAAAAGGGAAAGCAACGAAGAGAAAGGAAGCGCAGGCCCCTCAGAAAGTAAAGAAAGTACCTAAGCAAACATTAGTTGTGGGAGATTCCCAGATAAGGTATTTGGATAGAACGTTTTGTGCTAGAGATAGGGGGAACAGGTTAAGGGTTTGCTATCCCGGAGCTGGCATTGGTGATATTATAAACAACATGAATGATATTATGGCTGGTAATGGGAACAATCCCATTATTTGCATTAGCGTGGGAGGAAATGATGTTGGTCGAGTCAGGAGTGAGGAACTGATTCAGAGGTATAAAACAGCCATAGAGTTAGTTAGGAGCAAGGGAGGAATCCCGATCATATGTGGCATTCTTCCAAGAAAGGGAGTGGGAAATGAATGGATATCGAGGGCACTTGGTGTCAATTGCCGGCTGGAAAGATATTGCAAATCAAATGCAATATCTTTCATAGACAACTGGGAACACTTCTATGGAAGAAATGAAATGTATGCTCGTGATGGGGTGCATCTATCGAGAGCTGGGGTTGTTGCTGTTGCGAACTCGCTAGAAGAAGTGGTTAGAGGTGTTACTAAAGAGGAACTTAACAATATGCCTTCAGCCGAACAAGTCTATGTGGGTGGGGACGAGGACAGGTTGACGAGTTTAACAGTTACCAGGGAGGATGTTCTTAAACAAATAGTAAACTCAAACCAAACAAATCCCCAGGGCCGGATGAAGTGTTTGCTAGGGTGCTTAAAGAATGCAAAGAGGAGCTTTGTGACCCACTGTCAACCATATTTAATAAATCAATAGAGTCAGGCAGAGTGCCAGAGTTTTGGAAAGTTGCTAATGTGATACCAGTTTTTAAGAAAGGAGATAGATCACTTGCGTCTAACTATCGACCAATTAGCCTAACGTCTATTGTGGGAAAGTTACTCGAATCTATAATAGCAAATAAAATTCGTCTTCATCTTGAAAAACATAAATTAATAATTGAGTCGCAACATGGTTTTATAAATGGCCGTTCATGTTTAACAAATTTGTTATCTTTTTATTCTAGCATTGTTGAGGCAGTTGATAGTGGTAAGGATTGCGATGTTGTATACCTTGACTTTAGCAAAGCTTTTGATACAGTGCCACATGAAAGACTGATTAAAAAAATAGAGTCTCATGGTATTGGGGGTGCTATATTAAGCTGGATTAGGGCATGGCTATACCAAAGGAAACAGAGAGTTAGTATAAATGGAATCAAGTCAGAGTGGGAAAATGTTGTAAGTGGAGTGCCTCAAGGCTCTGTCCTGGGACCTCTGTTGTTTATAATATATATAAATGATTTAGATTCAGGTTTGAGTAGCAACATTTGCAAATTTGCCGATGATACGAAAATCGGTAGGGAAATTAATTCGGAGGAGGACTCACTATCACTTCAAGTTGATCTAGATAGGGTTTTGAAATGGTCAAAGGATTGGCAGATGCAGTTTAATGCTGATAAATGTAAAGTTCTGAGGTTAGGTAATGATGATAGAGTTACAAGATACGAGCTAGATGGTGTTGTGATTGCGAAGTCGGATTGCGAAAGGGATCTGGGAGTTATGATTAGTAAGAATTTAAAACAAAAGGATCAATGCATAAATGTTCGTAATAAGGCAAATCGGACACTTGGATTTATTAATCGCAGCGTTAGTAACAAGACACCTGGTGTGGTTCTCAAGCTATATCTTGCTCTAGTTAGGCCCCATTTAGATTATGCAGTTCAGTTTTGGTCGCCATATTATAGAATGGATATAAATTCACTTGAACGTGTCCAGCGTAGGATGACTAAGTTAATTCCCCAAATTAGAAATCTTTCATATGAAGAAAGATTAACAAAGCTTAAGTTGCATTCACTGGAAAGGCGAAGAGTTAGGGGTGACATGATAGAGGTTTACAAGTGGATGAATGGACATAACCGGGGGGATATTAATAGGGTATTAAAAGTATCAACACAGGACAGAACACGAAACAATGGATATAAATTGGATAAGTTTAGATTTAGGAAAGACTTGGGTAAATACTGGTTCAGTAACAGGGTTGTTGATTTGTGGAACCAATTGCCGCGTAACATTGTGGAGGTGGGGTCCCTCGATTGTTTCAAGCACGGGTTGGACAAGTATATGAGTGGGATTGGGTGGTTATAGAATAGGAGCTGCCTCGTATGGGCCAATAGGCCTTCTGCAGTTACCTTTGTTCTTATGTTCTTATGTTCTTATGTGTTTGTTTGGGTTTAAACTGTTAGTAGATAGAGGTATGGGAATTGATTTGGAGGAAGGAGGTAATAAAAGTATGTGTTTGTGGGAGAAAGGAATTGGCAAAACGATCAGGGAAAGAGAAGGTCCGCAAAATAACAATTCACTTAGGGTATATTACACTAACAGTAGAAGTCTAAGAAATAAAATTAACGAATTAAATGCTCTTGTCTGCACAGAAAAAATAGATATTATTGCACTTACCGAAACGTGGATGAATGTAGAAAATAGAGAACTATTAGCTGAATATCAAATATATGGATTTAAACTATTTCACACAGATAGATATATTAGACGAGGAGGTGGAGTAGCCATATATGTTAGGGACAATTTGAAATGTAGTCTCAAAGAGGGAATCAAAACGGAGCCACACACAGAAACTATTTGGATTGAATTAAACGAAAAAGCTAATAATATTATAATAGGAGTAATATATAGGCCACCAAATTTAGACAGAATGGAAGCAAAGCATCTATGGGATGAAATATCTAGAGCATCTAGATCTAACAGTATTTATGTCATGGGTGACTTTAATTTTTAGCGGAATAAACTGGTTGAACAAAACAGGGAATAGTGAAGCAGAAGATTTTCTAGAATTAATTGACGATTGCTTTCTTACGCAACACATTAAGGAACCAACACGGGAAAATAATATTTTAGATTTAGTGTTAACTAACAGGGAAACGCAAATTAATGACATCGAAATAGGGAGTGAGCTAGGGAGCAGTGATCACAAAGAAATCAGATTTAGCATAGAATGGAATAGACCAGTAGGAGGAAAATTCTGTTAAAGTGCCAGATTTTCGAAAAGCTGATTTTAATAGCCTAAGAAATTTTTTTGGGTCAAATGATTGGAAAGGCTTGGGTATGGGGAGTGGGCCGGTCTTGGAGCGAGACATGAACCCAGCGATAGGTGACTTAAATGGGGATTTCGATGTGGATTCAATATATAACTTATTTAAGAATATTCTAAACAAAGCACAGGAACGTAGTATACCATACAAATTGAATAGATCATATACTAATGACCCAAAGTGGATAACAAAGAATTTGAAGAACCTTATAGGTAAAAAGAGAGCTTGGTACAAAAGGATTAAAATGGGGAGGTCACTTTAGAACAGGAATTCGTACAACTGGTTAGAAATGTTAAAAAAGAGATACGGAAAGCAAAAAGAAAACTATGAAGTTCGCATAGCAGGGCAAGCAAAGACAATCCTAAAGGGTTTTTTTCAGTTATATCGTACTAAGACTAGGGAAAGGATAGGTCCATTACAAAACTGAGACAGGTCAAATAACAGATAGTGATGAAGAGATGAGTAGTATTTTTAATAAATATTTTGTATCTGTATTTACTAAAGAGGAACTTAACAATATGCCTTCAGCCGAACAAGTCTATGTGGGTGGGGACGAGGACAGGTTGACGAGTTTAGCAGTTACCAGGGAGGATGTTCTTAAACAAATAGTAAAACTCAAACCAAACAAATCCCCAGGGCCGGATGAAGTGTTTGCTAGGGTGCTTAAAGAATGCAAAGAGGAGCTTTGTGACCCACTGTCAACCATATTTAATAAATCAGTAGAGTCAGGCAGAGTGCCAGAGTTTTGGAAAGTGCTAATGTGATACCAGTTTTTAAGAAAGGAGATAGATCACTTGCGTCTAACTATCGACCAATTAGCCTAACGTCTATTGTGGGAAAGTTACTCGAATCTATAATAGCAAATAAAATTCGTCTTCATCTTGAAAAGCATAAATTAATAATTGAGTCGCAACATGGTTTTATAAATGGCCGTTCATGTTTAACAAATTTGTTATCTTTTATTCTAGCATTGTTGAGGCAGTTGATAGTGGTAAGGATTGCGATGTTGTATACCTTGACTTTAGCAAAGCTTTTGATACAGTGCCACATGAAAGACTGATTAAAAAAATAGAGTCTCATGGTATTGGGGGTGCTATATTAAGCTGGATTAGGGCATGGCTATACCAAAGGAAACAGAGAGTTAGTATAAATGGAATCAAGTCAGAGTGGGAAAATGTTGTAAGTGGAGTGCCTCAAGGCTCTGTCCTGGGACCTCTGTTGTTTATAATATATATAAATGATTTAGATTCAGGTTTGAGTAGCAACATTTGCAAATTTGCCGATGATACGAAAATCGGTAGGGAAATTAATTCGGAGGAGGACTCACTATCACTTCAAGTTGATCTAGACAGGGTTTTGAAATGGTCAAAGGATTGGCAGATGCAGTTTAATGCTGATAAATGTAAAGTTCTGAGGTTAGGTAATGATGATAGAGTTACAAGATACGAGCTAGATGGTGTTGTGATTGCGAAGTCGGATTGCGAAAGGGATCTGGGAGTTATGATTAGTAAGAATTTAAACAAAAGGATCAATGCATAAATGTTCGTAATAAGGCAAATCGGACACTTGGATTTATTAATCGCAGCGTTAGTAACAAGACACCTGGTGTGGTTCTCAAGCTATATCTTGCTCTAGTTAGGCCCCATTTAGATTATGCAGTTCAGTTTTGGTCGCCATATTATAGAATGGATATAAATTCACTTGAACGTGTCCAGCGTAGGATGACTAAGTTAATTCCCCAAATTAGAAATCTTTCATATGAAGAAAGATTAACAAAGCTTAAGTTGCATTCACTGGAAAGGCGAAGAGTTAGGGGTGACATGATAGAGGTTTACAAGTGGATGAATGGACATAACCGGGGGGATATTAATAGGGTATTAAAAGTATCAACACAGGACAGAACACGAAACAATGGATATAAATTGGATAAGTTTAGATTTAGGAAAGACTTGGGTAAATACTGGTTCAGTAACAGGGTTGTTGATTTGTGGAACCAATTGCCGCGTAACATTGTGGAGGTGGGGTCCCTCGATTGTTTCAAGCACGGGTTGGACAAGTATATGAGTGGGATTGGGTGGTTATAGAATAGGAGCTGCCTCGTATGGGCCAATAGGCCTTCTGCAGTTACCTTTGTTCTTATGTTCTTATGTTCTTAAATAACAGATAGTGATGAAGAGATGAGTAAGAACATAACATAAGAACAAAGGCAACTGCAGAAGGCCTGTTGGCCCACACGAGGCAGCTCCTATTTATAACCACCCAATCCCACTCATATACTTGTCCAACCCGCGCTTGAAACAATCGAGGGACCCCACCTCCACAATGTTACGTGGCAATTGGTTCCACAAATCAACAACCCTGATACTGAACCAGTATTTACCCAAGTCTTTCCTAAATCTAAACTTATCCAATTTATACCCATTGTTTCGTGTTCTGTCTTGTGTTGATACTTTTAATACCCTAATAATATCCCCTTTGTTATGTCCATTCACCCACTTAAGAACATAAGAACATAAGAACAAAGGTGACTGCAGAAGGCCTATTGGCCCATACGAGGCAGCTCCTATTCTATAACCACCCAATCCCACTCATATACTTGTCCAACCCACGCTTGAAACAATCGAGGGACCCCACCTCCACCGCGTTACGCGGCAATTGGTTCCACAAATCTACAACCCTGTTACTGAACCAGTATTTACCCAAGTCTTTCCTAAATCTAAACTTCTCCAATTTATACCCATTGTTTCGTGTTCTGTCCTGTGTTGATACTTTTAATACCCTATTAATATCCCCCTTGTTATGTCCATTCACCCACTTGTAAACCTCTATCATGTCGCCCCTAACTCTTCGCCTTTCCAGTGAATGCAACTTAAGCTTTGTTAATCTTTCTTCATATGAAAGATTTCTAATTTGGGGAATTAACTTAGTCATCCTACGCTGGACACGTTCAAGTGAATTTATATCCATTCTATAATATGGCGACCAAAACTGAACTGCATAATCTAAATGGGGCCTAACTAGAACATAAGAACATAAGAACAAAGGTAACTGCAGAAGGCCTATTGGCCCATACGAGGCAGCTCCTATTCTATAACCACCCAATCCACTCATATACTTGTCCAACCCGTGCTTGAAACAATCGAGGGACCCCACCTCCCACAATGTTACGCGGCAATTGGTTCCACAAATCAACAACCCTGTTACTGAACCAGTATTTACCCAAGTCTTTTCCTAAATCTAAACTTATCCAATTTATATCCATTGTTTTCGTGTTTCTGTCCTGTGTTGATACTTTTAATACCCTATTAATATCCCCCCGGTTATGTCCATTCATCCACTTGTAAACCTCTATCATGTCACCCCTAACTCTTCGCCTTTCCAGTGAATGCAACTTAAGCTTTGTTAATCTTTCTCATATGAAAGATTTTCTAATTTGGGGAATTAACTTAGTCATCCTACGCTGGACACGTTCAAGTGAATTTATATCCATTCTATAATATGGCGACCAAAACTGAACTGCATAATCTAAATGGGGCCTAACTAGAGCAAGATATAGCTTGAGAACCACACCAGGTGTCTTGTTACTAACGCTGC
Organism: Procambarus clarkii; assembly: GCF_040958095.1. Classification (NCBI taxonomy): domain Eukaryota; kingdom Metazoa; phylum Arthropoda; class Malacostraca; order Decapoda; family Cambaridae; genus Procambarus; species Procambarus clarkii. Next base: position 42,395,984 of record NC_091186.1, on the reverse strand, counting down.
GATTAATAAATCCAAGTGTCCGATTTGCCTTATTACGAACATTTATGCATTGATCCTTTTGTTTTAAATTCTTACTAATCATAACTCCCAGATCCCTTTTCGCAATCCGACTTCGCACTCACAACACCATCCAGCTCGCATCCTGCAACTCCATCATCACCACCCAACCTCAGAACTCCACATTTATCAGCACCAAACTGCATCTGCCAATCCTTTGACCATTTCAAAACCCCCATCCAGGACCAACCCGAAGTGATAGCGAGTCCTCCCCCGAACCAACCTCCCTACCGATCTTCGCACCATCGGCAAACTTGCAAATGTTGCCACTCAAACCCGAATCCAAATCATTTATATATACCACAAACAACAGAGGTCCCAGGACAGAGCCCTGAGGCACTCCACCCACAACACCCTCCCACTCTGACTCGACTCCACCCACACCAACTCTCCGCTTCCCCCGGTATAGCCATGCCCTAATCCAGCTCAACACAGCACCCCAATACCACGAGACTCTATCTCCCCAATCAGTCCCCCATGTGGCACTGCATCAAAAGCCCTGCCAAAGTCAAGGCACACAAACACCGCAATCCCCACCACCATCAACTGCCTCAACAATGCTAGAACAAAAATATAACAAATCTGTCCAAACACGAACGGCCACCTATAAAACCATGCTGCGACTCAACCATCAATCTATGTTTTCTCAAGATGAAGACGAACCCCTATTTGCTATCATAGACTCGAGCAACCTTCCCACAATAGACGCCAGGCTAACTGGTCGACAGCCAGACGCAAGTGATCTATCTCCCTTCTTAAAAACTGGCATCACACCAGCAACCCTCCAAACTCCGGCACTCTGCCCTGACTCCATTGATTCACCAAATATGGTTGACAGCGGGTCACAAAGCTCCTCCCCCGCACTCCCCAAGCACCCCGGCAAACACCCCATCCGGCCCTGGGACCTGTTTGGTCGAGTCTCACTACCGTTAAGAACATCCTCCCTGGTAAGAACATAAGAACATAAGAACATAAGAACAAAGGTAACTGCAGAAGGCCTATTGGCCCATACGAGGCAGCTCCTATTCTATAACCACCCAATCCCACTCATATACTTGTCCAACCCGTGCTTGAAACAATCGAGGGACCCCACCTCCACAATGTTACGCGGCAATTGGTTCCACAAATCAACAACCCTGTTACTGAACCAGTATTTACCCAAGTCTTTCCTAAATCTAAACTTATCCAATTTATATCCATTGTTTCGTGTTCTGTCCTGTGTTGATACTTTTAATACCCTATTAATATCCCCCGGTTATGTCCATTCATCCACTTGTAAACCTCTATCATGTCACCCCTAACTCTTCGCCTTTCCAGTGAATGCAACTTAAGCTTTGTTAATCTTTCTTCATATGAAAGATTTCTAATTTGGGAAATTAACTTAGTCATCCTACGCTGGACACGTTCAAGTGAATTTATATCCATTCTATAATATGGCGACCAAAACTGAACTGCATAATCTAAATGGGGCCTAACTAGAGCAAGATATAGCTTGAGAACCACACCAGGTGTCTTGTTACTAACGCTGCGATTAATAAATCCAAGTGTCCGATTTGCCTTATTACGAACATTTATGCATTGATCCTTTTGTTTTAAATTCTTACTAATCATAACTCCCAGATCCCTTTCGCAATCCGACTTCGCAATCACAACACCATCTAGCTCGTATCTTGTAACTCTATCATCATTACCTAACCTCAGAACTTTACATTTATCAGCATTAAACTGCATCTGCCAATCCTTTGACCATTTCAAAACCCTATCTAGATCAACTTGAAGTGATAGTGAGTCCTCCTCCGAATTAATTTCCCTACCGATTTTCGTATCATCGGCAAATTTGCAAATGTTGCTACTCAAACCTGAATCTAAATCATTTATATATATTATAAACAACAGAGGTCCCAGGACAGAGCCTTGAGGCACTCCACTTACAACATTTTCCCACTCTGACTTGATTCCATTTATACTAACTCTCTGTTTCCTTTGGTATAGCCATGCCCTAATCCAGCTTAATATAGCACCCCCAATACCATGAGACTCTATTTTTTTAATCAGTCTTTCATGTGGCACTGTATCAAAAGCTTTGCTAAAGTCAAGGTATACAACATCGCAATCCTTACCACTATCAACTGCCTCAACAATGCTAGAATAAAAAGATAACAAATTTGTTAAACATGAACGGCCATTTATAAAACCATGTTGCGACTCAATTATTAATTTATGTTTTTCAAGATGAAGACGAATTTTATTTGCTATTATAGATTCGAGTAACTTTCCCACAATAGACGTTAGGCTAATTGGTCGATAGTTAGACGCAAGTGATCTATCTCCTTTCTTAAAAACTGGTATCACATTAGCAACTTTCCAAAACAATGGCACTCTGCCTGACTCTATCTCTGCCTGGTAACTGCCAAACCCGCCAACCCGTCCCCGTCCCCACCCACACAGACTTGCTCGGCACACCGTCAAGCTCCTCTTTAGTAAATACAGATACAAAACATTTATCAAAAACACCACTCACCTCCCCATCACCATCCGTTATCTGACCTGTCTCAGCCTTCAACGGACCTATCCTTTCCCCAGTCCCAGCACGATATAACTGAAAAAACCCCCCAGGATTTGTCCCCGCTTGCCCCGCTATGCAAACCTCACAGTTTCCCTTTGCTTTCCCCATCTCCCCCCCAACACCTCCAACCAGTTGTACGAATTCCCGCTCCAAAGTGACCTCCCCACCCCCAATCCTCCTGTACCAAGCTCTCTTTCTACCTATAAGGTTCTTCAAACCCCTTGTTATCCACTTTGGGTCACCAGCACTCGATCCATTCAACTTGCACGGTACACCACGTTCCTGTGCTTTGCCCAGAATGTTCCTAAACAAGTTACATATTGAATCCACATCGAAATCCCCATTCAAGTCACCCATCGCCGGGCTCATGTCTCGCTCCAAGACCGGCCCACACCCCACACCCAAGACCCCCCAATCAATCCGACCCAAAAAACCTCCCAGGCCACCAAAATCAGCCCCTCGAAAATCTGGCACCCCAACAGAACCCTCTCCCACCGGTCCATTCCACTCCATGCCAAATCTGACCTCTCCGCGATCACTGCTCCCCAGCCCACCCCCCATTTCGACGCCACCAACCTGCGTTTCCCTGTTAGTCAACACTAAATCCAAAATATTATCTTCCCGCGTTGGCTCCCCAACGCGTTGCGCAAGAAAGCAATCGCCAACCAATTCCAGAAAATCTCCTGCTTCACCACTCCCTGCCCTGCTCAACCAGCCCACTCCGCCAAAATTAAAGTCACCCACGACACAAACACTGTTAGATCCAGATGCTCTAGATATCCCATCCCACAGATGCCCCGCCTCCACTCTGTCTAAATTTGGTGGCCCATGCACTACTCCTACCACAATATTATTAGCTTCCTCGTCCAACTCAATCCAAACAGCTCCCGTGCGTGGCTCTGTTTTGACTCCCTCCCTCCCCGAGACCACACTTCAAACCGTCCCCAACATATATGGCTACTCCACCTCCTCGTCCAATATATCTATCTGTGTGAAACAGCCCAAATCCATATATTTGATATTCAGCCAACAGTTCTCCACCTTCTACATTCATCCACGCCTCGGCAAGTGCAACAACATCTATCTTTTCTGTGCAGACAAGAGCACCCAATTCGTCAACTTTACCTCCCAGACCCCCACTGCCAGTGTAACATACCCCAAGTGAACTGCTACTCCGCGGACCTTCTCTCTCCTGATCGCCCCGCCAACTCCCCTCTCCCACAAACACATACTCCTACCACCTCCCTCCCCCAAACCAACTCCCATACCTCCATCCACCAACAGCCCAAACCCAAACAAACACCTCCAACCACTCCTTCCAACGAGCTCGCAACAGCAACAACCCCAGCCCTCGACAGATGCACCCCACCACGAGCACACACCTCACCTCCCCCATAGAAGCGTTCCCAGTTGTCCATGAAAGATACTGCATTTGACCCGCAACACCCCTCCAGCCGGCAACCGACACCAAGTGCCCTCGACATCCACCCACCCCCCACTCCCTTTCTTGGAAGAACGCCACACACGATCGGGACTCCTCCCCCGCTCCCAACCAACTCTATGGCTGCTTCATACCTCTGAATCAGTTCCCCACTCCTAACTCGACCAACATTACCTCCCCCCACACTAATGCAAATAATGGGATTGCTCCCACCACCAGCCATAACATCATTCATGTTGTCTACAATATCACCAATGCCAGCTCCGGGACAGCAAACCCTCAACCTGCTCCCCCCAATAAGAACAACTAGAGCAAGATATAGCTAGAGAACCACACCAGGTGTCTTGTTACTAACGCTGCGATTAATAAATCCAAGTGTCCGATTTGCCTTATTACGAACATTTATGCATTGATCCTTATGTTTTAAATTCGAATCCTTATGTTTTAAATTCGAATTTAGCGAAGAGTTAGGGGCGACATGATAGAGGTTTACAAGTGGGTGAATGGACATAACAAGGGGGATATTAATAGGGTATTAAAAGTATCAACACAGGACAGAACACGAAATAATGGGTATAAATTGCATAAGTTTAGATTTAGGAAAGACTTGGGTAAATACTGGTTCAGTAACAGGGTTGTAGATTTGTGGAACCAATTGCCGCGTAACGTGGTGGAGGTGGGGTCCCTCGATTGTTTCAAGCGCGGGTTGGACAAGTATATGAGTGGGATTGGGTGGTTATAGAATAGGAGCTGTCTCGTATGGGCCAATAGGCCTTCTGCAGTTACCTTTGTTCTTATGTTCTTATGTATTCTTACTAATCATAACTCCCAGATCCCTTTCGCAATCCGACTTCGCAATCACAACACCATCTAGCTCGTATCTTGTAACTCTATCATCATTACCTAACCTCAGAACTTTACATTTATCAGCATTAAACTGCATCTGCCAATCCTTTGACCATTTCAAAACCCTATCTAGATCAACTTGAAGTGATAGTGAGTCCTCCTCCGAATTAATTTCCCTACCGATTTTCGTATCATCGGCAAATTTGCAAATGTTGCTACTCAAACCTGAATCTAAATCATTTATATATATTATAAACAACAGAGGTCCCAGGACAGAGCCTTGAGGCACTCCACTTACAACATTTTCCCACTCTGACTTGATTCCATTTATACTAACTCTCTGTTTCCTTTGGTATAGCCATGCTCTAATCCAGCTTAATATAGCACCCCCAATACCATGAGACTCTATCTTTTTAATCAGTCTTTCATGTGGCACTGTATCAAAAGCTTTGCTAAAGTCAAGGTATACAACATCGCAATCCTTACCACTATCAACTGCCTCAACAATGCTAGAATAAAAGGATAACAAATTTGTTAAACATGAACGGCCATTTATAAAACCATGTTGCGACTCAATTATTAATTTATGTTTTTCAAGATGAAGACGAATTTTATTTGCTATTATGGATTCGAGTAACTTTCCCACAATAGACGTTAGGCTAATTGGTCGATAGTTAGACGCAAGTGATCTATCTCCTTTCTTAAAAACTGGTATCACATTAGCAACTTTCCAAAACTCTGGCACTCTGCCTGACTCTATTGATTTATTAAATATGGTTGACAGTGGGTCACAAAGCTCCTCTTTGCATTCTTTAAGCACCCTGGCAAACACTTCATCCGGCCCTGGGGATTTGTTTGGTTTGAGTTTTACTATTTGTTTAAGAACATCCTCCCTGGTAACTGCTAAACTCGTCAACCTGTCCTCGTCCCCACCCACATAGACTTGTTCGGCTGAAGGCATATTGTTAAGTTCCTCTTTAGTAAATACAGATACAAAATATTTATTAAAATACTACTCATCTCTTCATCACTATCTGTTATTTGACCTGTCTCAGTTTTTAATGGACCTATCCTTTCCCTAGTCTTAGTACGATATAACTGAAAAAACCCTTTAGGATTTGTCTTTGCACTTGTAAACCTCTATCATGTCGCCCCTAACTCTTCGCCTTTCCAGTGAATGCAACTTAAGCTTTGTTAATCTTTCTTCATATGAAAGATTTCTAATTTGGGGAATTAACTTAGTCATCCTACGCTGGACACGTTCAAGTGAATTTATATCCATTCTATAACATGGTGACCAAAACTGAACTGCATAATCTAAATGGGGCCTAACTAGAGCAAGATATAGCTTGAGAACCACACCAGGTGTCTTGTTACTAACGCTGCGATTAATAAATCCAAGTGTCCGATTTGCCTTATTACGAACATTTATGCATTGATCCTTTTGTTTTAAATTCTTACTAATCATAACTCCCAGATCCCTTTCGCAATCCGACTTCGCAATCTCAACACCATCTAGCTCGTATCTTGTAACTCTATCATCATTACCTAACCTCAGAACTTTACATTTATCAGCATTAAACTGCATCTGCCAATCCTTTGACCATTTCAAAACCCTATCTAGATCATCTTGAAGTGATAGTGAGTCCTCCTCCGAATTAATTTCCCTACCGATTTTCGTATCATCGGCAAATTTGCAAATGTTGCTGCTCAAACCTGAATCTAAATCATTTATATATATTATAAACAACAGAGGTCCCAGGACAGAGCCTTGAGGCACTCCACTTACAACATTTTCCCACTCTGACTTGATTCCATTTATACTAACTCTCTGTTTCCTTTGGTATAGCCATGCCCTAATCCAGCTTAATATAGCACCCCCAATACCATGAGACTCTATCTTTTTAATCAGTCTTTCATGTGGCACTGTATCAAAAGCTTTGCTAAAGTCAAGGTATACAACATCGCAATCCGTACCACTATCAACTGCCTCAACAATGCTAGAATAAAAGATAACAAATTTGTTAAACATGAACGGCCATTTATAAAACCATGTTGCGACTCAATTATTAATTTATGTTTTTCAAGATGAAGACGAATTTTATTTGCTATTATAGATTCGAGTAACTTTCCCACAATAGACGTTAGGCTAATTGGTCGATAGTTAGACGCAAGTGATCTATCTCCTTTCTTAAAAACTGGTATCACATTAGCAACTTTCCAAAACTCTGGCACTCTGCCTGACTCTATTGATTTATTAAATATGGTTGACAGTGGGTCACAAAGCTCCTCTTTGCATTCTTTAAGCACCCTGGCAAACACTTCATCCGGCCCTGGGGATTTGTTTGGTTTGAGTTTTACTATTTGTTTAAGAACATCCTTCCTGGTAACTGCTAAACTCGTCAACCTGTCCTCGTCCCCACCCACATAGACTTGTTCAGCTGAAGGCATATTGTTAAGTTCCTCTTTAGTAAATACAGATACAAAATATTTATTAAAAATACTACTCATCTCTTCATCACTATATGTTATTTGACCTGTCTCAGTTTTTAATGGGCCTATCCTTTCCCTAGTCTTAGTACGATATAACTGAAAAAACCCTTTAGGATTTGTCTTTGCTTGCCCTGCTATGCGAACTTCATAGTTTCTTTTTGCTTTCCTTATCTCTTTTTTAACATTTCTAACCAGTTGTACGAATTCCTGTTCTAAAGTGACCTCCCCATTTTTAATCCTTTTGTACCAAGCTCTCTTTTTACCTATAAGGTTCTTCAAATTCTTTGTTATCCACTTTGGGTCATTAGTATTCGATCTATTCAATTTGTATGGTATACTACGTTCCTGTGCTTTGTTTAGAATATTCTTAAATAAGTTATATATTGAATCCACATCGAAATCCCCATTTAAGTCACCTATCGCTGGGTTCATGTCTCGCTCCAAGACCGGCCCACACCCCATACCCAAGACTTTCCAATCAATTTGACCCAAAAAATTTCTTAGGCTATGAAAATCAGCTTTTCGAAAATCTGGCACTTTAACAGAATTTTCTCCTACTGGTCTATTCCATTCTATGCTAAATCTGATTTCTTTGTGATCACTGCTCCCTAGCTCACTCCCTATTTCGATGTCATTAATTTGCGTTTCCCTGTTAGTTAACACTAAATCTAATATATTATTTTCCCGTGTTGGATCCTTAATGTGTTGCGTAAGAAAGCAATCGTCAATTAATTCTAGAAAATCTTCTGCTTCACTATTCCCTGTTTTGTTCTACCAGTTTATTCTGCTAAAATTAAAGTCACCCATGACATAAATACTGTTAGATCTAGATGCTCTAGATATTTCATCCCATAGATGCTTTGCTTCCATTCTGTCTAAATTTGGTGGCCTATATATTACTCCTATTATAATATTATTAGCTTTTTCGTTTAATTCTATCCAAATAGTTTCTGTGTGTGGCTCTGTTTTGATTCCCTCTTTGAGACTACATTTCAAATTGTCCCTAACATATATGGCTACTCCACCTATTCGTCTAATATATCTATCTGTGTGAAATAGTTTAAATCCATATATTTGATATTCAGCTAATAGTTCTCTATTTTCTACATTCATCCACGTTTCGGTAAGTGCAATAATATCTATTTTTTCTGTGCAGACAAGAGCATTTAATTCGCTAATTTTATTTCTTAGACTTCTACTGTTAGTGTAATATACCCTAAGTGAATTGTTATTTTGCGGCCCTTCTCTTTCCCTGATCGTTTTGCCAATTCCTTTCTCCCACAAACACATACTTTTATTACCTCCTTCCTCCAAATCAATTCCCATACCTCTATCTACTAACAGTTTAAACCCAAACAAACACCTCTAACCACTTCTTCCAACGAGTTCGCAACAGCAACAACCCCAGCTCTCGATAGATGCACCCCATCACGAGCATACATTTCATTTCTTCCATAGAAGTGTTCCCAGTTGTCTATGAAAGATATTGCATTTGATTTGCAATATCTTTCCAGCCGGCAATTGACACCAAGTGCCCTCGATATCCATTTATTTCCCACTCCCTTTCTTGGAAGAATGCCACATATGATCGGGATTCCTCCCTTGCTCCTAACTAATTCTATATGGCTGTTTTATACCTCTGAATCAGTTCCTCACTCCTAACTCGACCAACATCATTTCCTCCCACGCTAATGCAAATAATGGGATTGTTCCCATTTCCAGCCATAATATCATTCATCTTGTTTATAATATCACCAATACCAGCTCCGGGATAGCAAACCCTTAACCTGTTCCCCCTATCTCTAGCACAAAACGTTCTATCCAAATACCTTATCTGGGAATCTCCCACAACTAAGGTTTGCTTAGGTACTTCCTTTACTCTCTGAGGGGCCTGCGCTTCCTTGCTCTTCGTTGCTTTCCATTTTGCGCGATCCACAGTCTCACCACAGCACTCGTCCTCCAAAACGTCAAATGAATTAGAAGTTGCTATGGCTTTTGAAGGCGGCTTTATCAAAGTCTTCTTAAGGCCCCTGTCTTCCACAACTCTCCAAGACGAGGTCTTTTTACTACTGGTCTCCTCCTTCGTTACTTCTCGTTGTTCTTTCAGCTGACGCACCTCCTCCCGCAGAGAGTCCAACTCTGTCCTCAGGGCTCCCACTAGAGTCACCAGGTCCTTCACTACAACTTCCATATTGCTATGATAATATAACAAGTAGTATTTTTAATAAATATTTTGTATCTGTATTTACAAAAGAGGAACTTAACAATATGCCTTCAGCCGAACAAGTCTATGTGGGTGGGGACGAGGACAGGTTGACGAGTTTAGCAGTTACCAGGGAGGATGTTCTTAAACAAATAGTAAAACTCAAACCAAACAAATCCCCAGGGCCGGATGAAGTGTTTGCTAGGGTGCTTAAAGAATGCAAAGAGGAGCTTTGTGACCCACTGTCAACCATATTTAATAAATCAATAGAGTCAGGCAGAGTGCCAGAGTTTTGGAAAGTTGCTAATGTGATACCAGTTTTTAAGAAAGGAGATAGATCACTTGCGTCTAACTATCGACCAATTAGCCTAACGTCTATTGTGGGAAAGTTACTCGAATCTATAATAGCAAATAAAATTCGTCTTCATCTTGAAAAACATAAATTAATAATTGAGTCGCAACATGGTTTTATAAATGGCCGTTCATGTTTAACAAATTTGTTATCTTTTTATTCTAGCATTGTTGAGGCAGTTGATAGTGGTAAGGATTGCGATGTTGTATACCTTGACTTTAGCAAAGCTTTTGATACAGTGCCACATGAAAGACTGATTAAAAAGATAGAGTCTCATGGTATTGGGGGTGCTATATTAAGCTGGATTAGGGCATGGCTATACCAAAGGAAACAGAGAGTTAGTATAAATGGAATCAAGTCAGAGTGGGAAAATGTTGTAAGTGGAGTGCCTCAAGGCTCTGTCCTGGGACCTCTGTTGTTTATAATATATATAAATGATTTAGATTCAGGTTTGAGTAGCAACATTTGCAAATTTGCCGATGATACGAAAATCGGTAGGGAAATTAATTCGGAGGAGGACTCACTATCACTTCAAGTTGATCTAGATAGGGTATTGAAATGGTCAAAGGATTGGCAGATGCAGTTTAATGCTGATAAATGTAAAGTTCTGAGGTTAGGTAATGATGATAGAGTTACAAGATACGAGCTAGATGGTGTTGTGATTGCGAAGTCGGATTGCGAAAGGGATCTGGGAGTTATGATTAGTAAGAATTTAAAACAAAAGGATCAATGCATAAATGTTCGTAATAAGGCAAATCGGACACTTGGATTTATTAATCGCAGCGTTAGTAACAAGACACCTGGTGTGGTTCTCAAGCTATATCTTGCTCTAGTTAGGCCCCATTTAGATTATGCAGTTCAGTTTTGGTCGCCATATTATAGAATGGATATAAATTCACTTGAACGTGTCCAGCGTAGGATGACTAAGTTAATTCCCCAAATTAGAAATCTTTCATATGAAGAAAGATTAACAAAGCTTAAGTTGCATTCACTGGAAAGGCGAAGAGTTAGGGGTGACATGATAGAGGTTTACAAGTGGATGAATGGACATAACCGGGGGGATATTAATAGGGTATTAAAAGTATCAACACAGGACAGAACACGAAACAATGGGTATAAATTGGATAAGTTTAGAGTTAGGAAAGACTTAGGTAAATACTGGTTCAGTAACAGGGTTGTTGATTTGTGGAACCAATTGCCGCGTAACGTGGTGGATGTATGGTCCCTCGATTGTTTCAAGCGCGGGTTGGACAAGTATTTGAGTGGGATTGGGTGGTTATAGATAGGAGCTGCCTCGTATGGGCCCAATAGGCCTTCTGCAGTTACCTTTGTTCTTATGTTATGTTCTTATCACAGCCAGCAGCGTAAACGTGAGAGTAAATCTCACTGCCTCCTCTACCACTCCGGAGACTACCACTAGGACGACCAAGTGGTCAACTTCAAAACCGACTCCAGAACTGCCCATGACCCTGGTGACACAAACAGAGGTAATTCCTTCTCCAGCTCCCAACACTCCTACCATCACTATCTCAGCAGCCGCACTAGCAGACGTGCTGTCTACAAACGATAACAGCACCACCAGCGCTCCTGAAATAGCTACAACCACCAATCAACGACACCTAAACCTACCTAAGGCTGCGAGGCGAAAGACAAAAACGTCCACTACAGAGGTTACGGACTCCTCAGACGAGGAAATCACAGTAGGAGCTCCACCGCCGCATCACATATACGACTCCTATACGGTTCAAGACTTCCTCATGGAGGCCACGTCACAAAACTCTAACGACAGCACTACTCAGCCAAAGTCGCAGGTAAAGAAAAAACGGAAAACCTAGAGGTTTTATCTACACTAACCCCACCAGCTCCATAACTGGTATAGCCAGCCCTCCAGGCTGAAAACCCCCATCCATCGTCAGATCTCTAGTATCAGCCACTGATACAGTTAATGGCTCCAAAGAGCCTCCACTTACGGGCTCACCATAGCCCGTGCTTCTGGAAACTTATTGTTCTGAGTAGCGAATCCTAAACAACAAACAACAGAATAGCACACCACGGGAGACATCTCCCGTCACGCAGGATGCAGTCGCACCTGATCACTGATCTTCAGTATCAGTTCCTGATACTGGTAATGGCTCAAAAGGCCCACCACTGGGAGTTATGATTAGTAAGAATTTAAAACAAAAGGATCAATGCATAAAAGTTCGTAATAAGGCAAATCGGACACTTGGATTTATTAATCGCAGCGTTAGTAACAAGACACCTGGTGTGGTTCTCAAGCTATATCTTGCTCTAGTTAGGCCCCATTTAGATTATGCAGTTCAGTTTTGGTCGCCATATTATAGAATGGATATAAATTCACTTGAACGTGTCCAGCGTAGGATATCTTGAGGTTATCTTGAGATGATTTCGGGGCTTTTAGTGTCCCCGCGGCCCGGTCCTCGACCAGGCCTCCACCCCCAGGAAGCAGCCCGTGACAGCTGACTAACTCCCAGGTACCTATTTACTGCTAGGTAACAGGGGCATTCAGGGTGAAAGAAACTTTGCCCATTTGTTTCTGCCTCGTGCGGGAATCGAACCCGCGCCACAGAATTACGAATCCTGCACGCTATCCACCAGGCTACGAGGCCCCCCTGGGATGACTAAGTTAATTCCCCAAATTAGAAATCTTTCATATGAAGAAAGATTAACAAAGCTCAAGTTGCATTCACTGGAAAGGCGAAGAGTTAAGGGTGACATGATAGAGGTTTACAAGTGGGTGAATGGACATAACAAAGGGGATATTAATAGGGTATTAAAAGTATCAACACAAGACAGAACACGAAACAATGGGTATAAATTGGATAAGTTTAGAGTTAGGAAAGACTTGGGTAAATACTGGTTCAGTAACAGGGTTGTTGATTTGTGGAACCAATTACCGCGTAACGTGCTGGAGGTGGGGTCCCTCGATTGTTTCAAGCGCGGGTTGGACAGTGGGTTGATGAGTGGGATTGGGTGGTTATAAATAGGAGCTGCCTCGTATGGGCCAATAGGCCTTCTGCAGTTGCCTTTGTTCTTATGTTCTTACTCCCTTTCTTGGAAGAATGCCACATATGATCGGGATTCCTCCCTTGCTCCTAACTAACTCTATGGCTGTTTTATACCTCTGAATCAGTTCCTCACTCCTGACTCGACCAACATCATTTCCTCCCACGCTAATGCAAATAATGGGATTGTTCCCATTACCAGCCATAATATCATTCATGTTGTTTATAATATCACCAATGCCAGCTCCGGGATAGCAAACCCTTAACCTGTTCCCCCTATCTCTAGCACAAAACGTTCTATCCAAATACCTTATCTGGGAATCTCCCACAACTAATGTTTGCTTAGGTACTTCCTTTACTTTCTGAGGGGCCTGCGCTTCCTTTCTCTTCGTTGCTTTCCCTTTTGCGCGATCCACAGTCTCTCCACAGCACTCGTCCTCCAAAACGTCAAATGAATTTGAAGTTGCTATGGCGTTTGAAGGCGGCTTTATCAAAGTCTTCTTAAGGCCCCTGTCTTTCGCAACTCTCCAAGACGAGGTCCCTTTACTGCTGGTCTCCTCCTTCGTTACTTCTCGTTGTTTTTTAAGCTGACGCACCTCCTCCCGCAGAGAGTCCAACTCTGTCCTCAGGGCTCCCACTAGAGTCACCAGGTCCTTCACTACAACTTCCATATTGCTATGATAATATAACAACACTCAGGAGCTCCGGTTAACACAACCTCTCACTGTGACTTCACCTGACCGACAACGAGGACAAGGAGGACTCACTATCACTTCAAGTTGATCTAGATAGGGTTTTGAAATGGTCAAAGGATTGGCAGATGTAGTTTAATGCTGATAAATGTAAAGTTCTGAGGTTAGGTAATGATGATAGAGTTACAAGATACGAGCTAGATGGTGTTGTGATTGCGAAGTCGGATTGCGAAAGGGATCTGGGAGTTATGATTAGTAAGAATTTAAAACAAAAGGATCAATGCATAAATGTTCGTAATAAGGCAAATCGGACACTTGGATTTATTAATCGCAGCGTTAGTAACAAGACACCTGGTGTGGTTCTCAAGCTATATCTTGCTCTAGTTAGGCCCCATTTAGATTATGCAGTTCAGTTTTGGTCGCCATATTATAGAATGGATATAAATTCACTTGAACGTGTCCAGCGTAGGATGACTAAGTTAATTCCCCAAATTAGAAATCTTTCATATGAAGAAAGATTAACAAAGCTTAAGTTGCATTCACTGGAAAGGCGAAGAGTTAGGGGTGACATGATAGAGGTTTACAAGTGGATGAATGGACATAACCGGGGGGATATTAATAGGGTATTAAAAGTATCAACACAGGACAGAACACGAAACAATGGATATAAATTGGATAAGTTTAGATTTAGGAAAGACTTGGGTAAATACTGGTTCAGTAACAGGGTTGTTGATTTGTGGAACCAATTGCCGCGTAACATTGTGGAGGTGGGGTCCCTCGATTGTTTCAAGCACGGGTTGGACAAGTATATGAGTGGGATTGGGTGGTTATAGAATAGGAGCTGCCTCGTATGGGCCAATAGGCCTCCTGCAGTTACCTTTGTTCTTATGTTCTTATAAATACCATACAGCAGATTGACAGCACATATAAGAAAACAGCAATGATCACAATGGTAAAGATGTTCAAATTGGGAACATAATGGTTGGGAGATTGGGTAGCAATATATACAGTGCAATTTTAAGGCAAAAAGTGAAAAACTATGAAGATGAAATTAGGTACTTTTTAGTATTACATAAGAACATAAGAACAAAGGCAACTGCAGAAAGCCTTCGCCCATACGAGGCAGCTCCTATTTATAACCACCCAATCCCACTCATATACTTAAGAACATAAGAACAAAGGCAACTGCAGAAGGACTGTTGGCCCATACGAGGCAGCTCCTATTTATAACCACCCAATCCCACTCATATACTTGTCCAACCCATGCTTGAAACAATCGAGGGACCCCACCTCCACAATGTTACGCGGCAATTGGTTCCACAAATCAACAACCCTGTTACTGAACCAGTATTTACCCAAGTCTTTCCTAAATCTAAACTTATCCAATTTATACCCATTGTTTCGTGTTCTGTCTTGTGTTGATACTTTTAATACCCTAATAATATCCCCTTTGTTATGTCCATTCACCCACTTGTAAACCTCTATCATGTCGCCCCTAACTCTTCGCCTTTCCAGTGAATGCAACTTAAGCTTTGTTAATCTTTCTTCATATGAAAGATTTCTAATTTTGGGAATTAACTTAGTCATCCTACGCTGGACACGTTCAAGTGAATTTATATCCATTCTATAATATGGCGACCAAAACTGAACTGCATAATCTAAATGGGGCCTAACTAGAGTAAGATATAGCTTGAGAACCACACCAGGTGTCTTGTTACTAACGCTGCGATTAATAAATCCAAGTGTCCGATTTGCCTTATTACGAACATTTATGCATTGATCCTTTTGTTTTAAATTCTTACTAATCATAACTCCCAGATCCCTTTCGCAATTCGACTTCGCAATCTCAACACCATCTAGCTCGTATCTTGTAACCCTATCATCATTACCCTCTCACTGTGACTGCAGTGAGAGGGTAACCCTCTCACTGTGACTGCAGTCAGGTGCAGTCACAGTGAGAGGTTGTGTTAGCTGGAGCTCCGATTCTAATAACAATATTATTGCAATAATGGAGGGATTAGTGAGGGATTTGGTGAGTATGGTTGGAGCTCTGAGAGCAGAGATGGATTCCCTGCGGGAGGAGGTACGACGGCTGAGACTTCGGGAGGAAACGAAGGAGGAGGCCAGTGTTGACGGGACCTCATTAAGAAGGACTGATATGGGACCAGTATTAAGAAGTCCTCGTCTTGGCAAGTTGTGAAAGACAGGGGTCTTAAGAAGACCTTGGCAAAACCGACAACTAATAGCCTTCACCTAAGGACTTTTAATGCATTTGACGTATTAGAGGACGAGTGCTGTGTTGAACCTGTTGTTCAACGAGGTGGCAAAGACAAAGTAACGAGGAGCATTAAAACGCAGGTCCCTCAAACTGCTCGAAAGGAAAAGGGAGGATCGAAGCGAATTTTGGTTGTGGGAGATTCCCAGGTGAGGTATTTAGACAGAACATTTTGTGCCAGAGATAGGGGGAACAGATTAAGGGTTTGCTACCCGGGAGCTGGAATTGATGATATTGTTGGAAACATGAATGATATTATGACAGGAAATGGGAACAAACCCATTATTTGTATTAGTGCAGGGGTAATGATGTTGGACGAGTTAGGAGTGAAGAACTAATACAGAGATTCAGGACAGCCATTGAATTAGTTAGGAGCAAGGGAGGAATCCCGGTCATATGTGGCATTCTTCCAAGAAAGGGAGTGGGAAATGAATGGATGTCAAGGGCACTTGGTGTCAATTGCCGGCTGGAAAGATATTGCAAATCAAATGCAATATCTTTCATAGACAACTGGGAACACTTCTATGGAAGAAATGAAATGTATGCTCGTGATGGGGTGCATCTATCGAGAGCTGGGGTTGTTGCTGTTGCGAACTCGTTGGAAGAAGTGGTTACAGGTGTTTGTTTGGTTTTAAACTGTTAGTAGATAGAGGTATGGGAATTGATTTGGAGGAAGGAGATAATAAAAGTATGTGTTTGTGGGAGAAAGGAATTGGCAAAATGATCAGGGAAAGAGAAGGGCCTCAAAATAACAATTCACCTAGGGTATATTACACTAAGAGTAGAAGTCTAAGAAATAAAATTAACGAATTAAATGCTCTTGTCTGCACAGAAAAAATAGATATTATTGCACTTGCCGAAACGTGGATGAATGTAGAAAATAGAGAACTATTAGCTGAATATCAGATAAATGTATTTAAACTATTTCACACAGATAGATATATTAGACGAGGAGGGGCAGTAGCCATATATGTTAGGGACAATTTGAAATGTAGTCTCAAAGAGGGAATCAAAACTGAGCCACACTCAGAAACCATTTGGATAGAGTTATACGAAAAAGCAAATAATATTATAATAGGAGTTATATATAGGCCACCAAATTTAGACAGAATGGAAGCAAAGCATCTATGGGATGAAATATCTAGGGCATCTAGATCTAACAGTATTTACGTCATGGGTGACTTTAATTTTAGTGGAATAAACTGGTTGAACAAAACAGGGAATAGTGAAGCAGAAGATTTTCTAGAATTAATTGACGATTGCTTTCTTACGCAACACATTAAGGAACCAACACGGGAAAATACTATTTTAGATTTAGTGTTAACTAACAGGGAAACACAAATTAAGGACATCGAAATAGGGAGTGAGCTAGGGAACAGTGATCACAAAGAAATCAGATTTAGCATAGAATGGAATAGACCTGTAGGAGAAAATTCTGTTAAAGTGCCAGATTTTCGAAAAGTTGATTTTAATAGCCTAAGAAATTCTTTGGGTCAAATTGATTGGAAAGTCTTGGGTATGGGGTTGGGGCCGGTCTTGGAGCGAGACATGAACCCAGCGATAGGTGACGTAAATGGGGATTTCGATGTGGATTCAATAAATAACTTATTTAAGAATATTCTAAACAAAGCACAGGAACGTAGTATACCATACAAATTGAATAGATCGAATACTAATGACCCAAAGTGGATAACAAAGAATTTGAAGAACCTTATAGGTAAAAAGAGAGCTTGGTACAAAAGGATTAAAAATGGGGAGGTCACTTTAGAACAGGAATTCGTACAACTGGTTAGAAATGTTAAAAAAAGAGATAAGGAAAGCAAAAAGAAACTAAGAAGTTCGTATAGCAGGGCAAGCAAAGACAAATCCTACAGGGTTTTTTCAGTTATATCGTACTAAGATTAGGGAAAGGATAGGTCCATTAAAAACTGAGACAGGTCAAATAACAGATAGTGATGAAGAGATGAGTAAGAACATAACATAAGAACAAAGGCAACTGCAGAAGGCCTGTTGGCCCACACGAGGCAGCTCCTATTTATAACCACCCAATCCCACTCATATACTTGTCCAACCCGCGCTTGAAACAATCGAGGGACCCCACCTCCACAATGTTACGCGGCAATTGGTTCCACAAATCAACAACCCTGATACTGAACCAGTATTTACCCAAGTCTTTCCTAAATCTAAACTTATCCAATTTATACCCATTGTTTCGTGTTCTGTCTTGTGTTGATACTTTTAATACCCTAATAATATCCCCTTTGTTATGTCCATTCACCCACTTAAGAACATAAGAACAAAGGTGACTGCAGAAGGCCTATTGGCCCATACGAGGCAGCTCCTATTCTATAACCACCCAATCCCACTCATATACTTGTCCAACCCACGCTTGAAACAATCGAGGGACCCCACCTCCACCGCGTTACGCGGCAATTGGTTCCACAAATCTACAACCCTGTTACTGAACCAGTATTTACCCAAGTCTTTCCTAAATCTAAACTTCTCCAATTTATACCCATTGTTTCGTGTTCTGTCCTGTGTTGATACTTTTAATACCCTATTAATATCCCCCTTGTTATGTCCATTCACCCACTTGTAAACCTCTATCATGTCGCCCCTAACTCTTCGCCTTTCCAGTGAATGCAACTTAAGCTTTGTTAATCTTTCTTCATATGAAAGATTTCTAATTTGGGGAATTAACTTAGTCATCCTACGCTGGACACGTTCAAGTGAATTTATATCCATTTTATAATATGGCGACCAAAACTGAACTGCATAATCTAAATGGGGCCTAACTAGAACATAAGAACATAAGAACAAAGGTAACTGCAGAAGGCCTATTGGCCCATACGAGGCAGCTCCTATTCTATAACCACCCAATCCCACTCATATACTTGTCCAACCCGTGCTTGAAACAATCGAGGGACCCCACCTCCACAATGTTACGCGGCAATTGGTTCCACAAATCAACAACCCTGTTACTGAACCAGTATTTACCCAAGTCTTTCCTAAATCTAAACTTATCCAATTTATATCCATTGTTTCGTGTTCTGTCCTGTGTTGATACTTTTAATACCCTATTAATATCCCCCCGGTTATGTCCATTCATCCACTTGTAAACCTCTATCATGTCACCCCTAACTCTTCGCCTTTCCAGTGAATGCAACTTAAGCTTTGTTAATCTTTCTTCATATGAAAGATTTCTAATTTGGGGAATTAACTTAGTCATCCTACGCTGGACACGTTCAAGTGAATTTATATCCATTCTATAATATGGCGACCAAAACTGAACTGCATAATCTAAATGGGGCCTAACTAGAGCAAGATATAGCTTGAGAACCACACCAGGTGTCTTGTTACTAACGCTGCGATTAATAAATCCAAGTGTCCGATTTGCCTTATTACGAACATTTATGCATTGATCCTTTTGTTTTAAATTCTTACTAATCATAACTCCCAGATCCCTTTCGCAATCCGACTTCGCAATCACAACACCATCCAGCTCGCATCCTGCAACTCCATCATCACCACCCAACCTCAGAACTCCACATTTATCAGCACCAAACTGCATCTGCCAATCCTTTGACCATTTCAAAACCCCATCCAGACCAACCCGAAGTGATAGCGAGTCCTCCCCCGAACCAACCTCCCTACCGATCTTCGCACCATCGGCAAACTTGCAAATGTTGCCACTCAAACCCGAATCCAAATCATTTATATATACCACAAACAACAGAGGTCCCAGGACAGAGCCCTGAGGCACTCCACCCACAACACCCTCCCACTCTGACTCGACTCCACCCACACCAACTCTCCGCTTCCCCCGGTATAGCCATGCCCTAATCCAGCTCAACACAGCACCCCCAATACCACGAGACTCTATCTCCCCAATCAGTCCCCCATGTGGCACTGCATCAAAAGCCCTGCCAAAGTCAAGGCACACAACACCGCAATCCCCACCACCATCAACTGCCTCAACAATGCTAGAACAAAAATATAACAAATCTGTCAAACACGAACGGCCACCTATAAAACCATGCTGCGACTCAACCATCAATCTATGTTTCTCAAGATGAAGACGAACCCTATTTGCTATCATAGACTCGAGCAACCTTCCCACAATAGACGCCAGGCTAACTGGTCGACAGCCAGACGCAAGTGATCTATCTCCCTTCTTAAAAACTGGCATCACACCAGCAACCCTCCAAAACTCCGGCACTCTGCCTGACTCCATTGATTCACCAAATATGGTTGACAGCGGGTCACAAAGCTCCTCCCCGCACTCCCCAAGCACCCCGGCAAACACCCCATCCGGCCCTGGGGACCTGTTTGGTCCGAGTCTCACTACCCGTTTAAGAACATCCTCCCTGGTAACTGCCAAACCCGCCAACCCGTCCCCGTCCCCACCCACACAGACTTGCTCGGCACACCGTCAAGCTCCTCTTTAGTAAATACAGATACAAAACATTTATCAAAAACACCACTCACCTCCCCATCACCATCCGTTATCTGACCTGTCTCAGCCTTCAACGGACCTATCCTTTCCCCAGTCCCAGCACGATATAACTGAAAAAAAACCCCAGGATTTGTCCCCGCTTGCCCCGCTATGCAAACCTCACAGTTTCCCTTTGCTTTCCCCATCTCCCCCCCAACACCTCCAACCAGTTGTACGAATTCCCGCTCCAAAGTGACCTCCCCACCCCCAATCCTCCTGTACCAAGCTCTCTTTCTACCTATAAGGTTCTTCAAACCCCTTGTTATCCACTTTGGGTCACCAGCACTCGATCCATTCAACTTGCACGGTACACCACGTTCCTGTGCTTTGCCCAGAATGTTCCTAAACAAGTTACATATTGAATCCACATCGAAATCCCCATTCAAGTCACCCATCGCCGGGCTCATGTCTCGCTCCAAGACCGGCCCACACCCCACACCCAAGACCCCCCAATCAATCCGACCCAAAAAACCTCCCAGGCCACCAAAATCAGCCCCTCGAAAATCTGGCACCCCAACAGAACCCTCTCCCACCGGTCCATTCCACTCCATGCCAAATCTGACCTCTCCGCGATCACTGCTCCCCAGCCCACCCCCCATTTCGACGCCACCAACCTGCGTTTCCCTGTTAGTCAACACTAAATCCAAAATATTATCTTCCCGCGTTGGCTCCCCAACGCGTTGCGCAAGAAAGCAATCGCCAACCAATTCCAGAAAATCTCCTGCTTCACCACTCCCTGCCCTGCTCAACCAGCCCACTCCGCCAAAATTAAAGTCACCCACGACACAAACACTGTTAGATCCAGATGCTCTAGATATCCCATCCCACAGATGCCCCGCCTCCACTCTGTCTAAATTTGGTGGCCCATACACTACTCCTACCACAATATTATTAGCTTCCTCGTCCAACTCAATCCAAACAGCTCCCGTGCGTGGCTCTGTTTTGACTCCCTCCCTCCCCGAGACCACACTTCAAACCGTCCCCAACATATATGGCTACTCCACCTCCTCGTCCAATATATCTATCTGTGTGAAACAGCCCAAATCCATATATTTGATATTCAGCCAACAGTTCTCCACCTTCTACATTCATCCACGCCTCGGCAAGTGCAACAACATCTATCTTTTCTGTGCAGACAAGAGCACCCAATTCGTCAACTTTACCTCCCAGACCCCCACTGCCAGTGTAACATACCCCAAGTGAACTGCTACTCCGCGGACCTTCTCTCTCCCTGATCGCCCCGCCAACTCCCCTCTCCCACAAACACATACTCCTACCACCTCCCTCCCCCAAACCAACTCCCATACCTCCATCCACCAACAGCCCAAACCCAAACAAACACCTCCAACCACTCCTTCCAACGAGCTCGCAACAGCAACAACCCCAG
Source organism: Procambarus clarkii (assembly GCF_040958095.1). Lineage (NCBI taxonomy): Eukaryota > Metazoa > Arthropoda > Malacostraca > Decapoda > Cambaridae > Procambarus > Procambarus clarkii. Next base: position 42,374,154 of record NC_091186.1, on the reverse strand, counting down.
CCCTCGACAGATGCACCCCACCACGAGCACACACCTCACCTCCCCCATAGAAGCGTTCCCAGTTGTCCATGAAAGATACTGCATTTGACCCGCAACACCCCTCCAGCCGGCAACCGACACCAAGTGCCCTCGACATCCACCCACCCCCCACTCCCTTTCTTGGAAGAACGCCACACACGATCGGGATTCCTCCCCCGCTCCCAACCAACTCTATGGCTGCTTCATACCTCTGAATCAGTTCCCCACTCCTAACTCGACCAACATTACCTCCCCCCACACTAATGCAAATAATGGGATTGCTCCCACCACCAGCCATAACATCATTCATGTTGTCTACAATATCACCAATGCCAGCTCCGGGACAGCAAACCCTCAACCTGCTCCCCCCAATAAGAACAACTAGAGCAAGATATAGCTAGAGAACCACACCAGGTGTCTTGTTACTAACGCTGCGATTAATAAATCCAAGTGTCCGATTTGCCTTATTACGAACATTTATGCATTGATCCTTATGTTTTAAATTCGAATCCTTATGTTTTAAATTCGAATTTAGCGAAGAGTTAGGGGCGACATGATAGAGGTTTACAAGTGGGTGAATGGACATAACAAGGGGGATATTAATAGGGTATTAAAAGTATCAACACAGGACAGAACACGAAATAATGGGTATAAATTGGATAAGTTTAGATTTAGGAAAGACTTGGGTAAATACTGGTTCAGTAACAGGGTTGTAGATTTGTGGAACCAATTGCCGCGTAACGTGGTGGAGGTGGGGTCCCTCGATTGTTTCAAGCGCGGGTTGGACAAGTATATGAGTGGGATTGGGTGGTTATAGAATAGGAGCTGTCTCGTATGGGCCAATAGGCCTTCTGCAGTTACCTTTGTTCTTATGTTCTTATGTATTCTTACTAATCATAACTCCCAGATCCCTTTCGCAATCCGACTTCGCAATCACAACACCATCTAGCTCGTATCTTGTAACTCTATCATCATTACCTAACCTCAGAACTTTACATTTATCAGCATTAAACTGCATCTGCCAATCCTTTGACCATTTCAAAACCCTATCTAGATCAACTTGAAGTGATAGTGAGTCCTCCTCCGAATTAATTTCCCTACCGATTTTCGTATCATCGGCAAATTTGCAAATGTTGCTACTCAAACCTGAATCTAAATCATTTATATATATTATAAACAACAGAGGTCCCAGGACAGAGCCTTGAGGCACTCCACTTACAACATTTTCCCACTCTGACTTGATTCCATTTATACTAACTCTCTGTTTCCTTTGGTATAGCCATGCTCTAATCCAGCTTAATATAGCACCCCCAATACCATGAGACTCTATCTTTTTAATCAGTCTTTCATGTGGCACTGTATCAAAAGCTTTGCTAAAGTCAAGGTATACAACATCGCAATCCTTACCACTATCAACTGCCTCAACAATGCTAGAATAAAAGGATAACAAATTTGTTAAACATGAACGGCCATTTATAAAACCATGTTGCGACTCAATTATTAATTTATGTTTTTCAAGATGAAGACGAATTTTATTTGCTATTATGGATTCGAGTAACTTTCCCACAATAGACGTTAGGCTAATTGGTCGATAGTTAGACGCAAGTGATCTATCTCCTTTCTTAAAAACTGGTATCACATTAGCAACTTTCCAAAACTCTGGCACTCTGCCTGACTCTATTGATTTATTAAATATGGTTGACAGTGGGTCACAAAGCTCCTCTTTGCATTCTTTAAGCACCCTGGCAAACACTTCATCCGGCCCTGGGGATTTGTTTGGTTTGAGTTTTACTATTTGTTTAAGAACATCCTCCCTGGTAACTGCTAAACTCGTCAACCTGTCCTCGTCCCCACCCACATAGACTTGTTCGGCTGAAGGCATATTGTTAAGTTCCTCTTTAGTAAATACAGATACAAAATATTTATTAAAAATACTACTCATCTCTTCATCACTATCTGTTATTTGACCTGTCTCAGTTTTTAATGGACCTATCCTTTCCCTAGTCTTAGTACGATATAACTGATAAAACCCTTTAGGATTTGTCTTTGCACTTGTAAACCTCTATCATGTCGCCCCTAACTCTTCGCCTTTCCAGTGAATGCAACTTAAGCTTTGTTAATCTTTCTTCATATGAAAGATTTCTAATTTGGGGAATTAACTTAGTCATCCTACGCTGGACACGTTCAAGTGAATTTATATCCATTCTATAACATGGTGACCAAAACTGAACTGCATAATCTAAATGGGGCCTAACTAGAGCAAGATATAGCTTGAGAACCACACCAGGTGTCTTGTTACTAACGCTGCGATTAATAAATCCAAGTGTCCGATTTGCCTTATTACGAACATTTATGCATTGATCCTTTTGTTTTAAATTCTTACTAATCATAACTCCCAGATCCCTTTCGCAATCCGACTTCGCAATCTCAACACCATCTAGCTCGTATCTTGTAACTCTATCATCATTACCTAACCTCAGAACTTTACATTTATCAGCATTAAACTGCATCTGCCAATCCTTTGACCATTTCAAAACCCTATCTAGATCATCTTGAAGTGATAGTGAGTCCTCCTCCGAATTAATTTCCCTACCGATTTTCGTATCATCGGCAAATTTGCAAATGTTGCTGCTCAAACCTGAATCTAAATCATTTATATATATTATAAACAACAGAGGTCCCAGGACAGAGCCTTGAGGCACTCCACTTACAACATTTTCCCACTCTGACTTGATTCCATTTATACTAACTCTCTGTTTCCTTTGGTATAGCCATGCCCTAATCCAGCTTAATATAGCACCCCCAATACCATGAGACTCTATCTTTTTAATCAGTCTTTCATGTGGCACTGTATCAAAAGCTTTGCTAAAGTCAAGGTATACAACATCGCAATCCGTACCACTATCAACTGCCTCAACAATGCTAGAATAAAAAGATAACAAATTTGTTAAACATGAACGGCCATTTATAAAACCATGTTGCGACTCAATTATTAATTTATGTTTTTCAAGATGAAGACGAATTTTATTTGCTATTATAGATTCGATTAACTTTCCCACAATAGACGTTAGGCTAATTGGTCGATAGTTAGACGCAAGTGATCTATCTCCTTTCTTAAAAACTGGTATCACATTAGCAACTTTCCAAAACTCTGGCACTCTGCCTGACTCTATTGATTTATTAAATATGGTTGACAGTGGGTCACAAAGCTCCTCTTTGCATTCTTTAAGCACCCTGGCAAACACTTCATCCGGCCCTGGGGATTTGTTTGGTTTGAGTTTTACTATTTGTTTAAGAACATCCTTCCTGGTAACTGCTAAACTCGTCAACCTGTCCTCGTCCCCACCCACATAGACTTGTTCAGCTGAAGGCATATTGTTAAGTTCCTCTTTAGTAAATACAGATACAAAATATTTATTAAAAATACTACTCATCTCTTCATCACTATATGTTATTTGACCTGTCTCAGTTTTTAATGGGCCTATCCTTTCCCTAGTCTTAGTACGATATAACTGAAAAAACCCTTTAGGATTTGTCTTTGCTTGCCCTGCTATGCGAACTTCATAGTTTCTTTTTGCTTTCCTTATCTCTTTTTTAACATTTCTAACCAGTTGTACGAATTCCTGTTCTAAAGTGACCTCCCCATTTTTAATCCTTTTGTACCAAGCTCTCTTTTTACCTATAAGGTTCTTCAAATTCTTTGTTATCCACTTTGGGTCATTAGTATTCGATCTATTCAATTTGTATGGTATACTACGTTCCTGTGCTTTGTTTAGAATATTCTTAAATAAGTTATATATTGAATCCACATCGAAATCCCCATTTAAGTCACCTATCGCTGGGTTCATGTCTCGCTCCAAGACCGGCCCACACCCCATACCCAAGACTTTCCAATCAATTTGACCCAAAAAATTTCTTAGGCTATGAAAATCAGCTTTTCGAAAATCTGGCACTTTAACAGAATTTTCTCCTACTGGTCTATTCCATTCTATGCTAAATCTGATTTCTTTGTGATCACTGCTCCCTAGCTCACTCCCTATTTCGATGTCATTAATTTGCGTTTCCCTGTTAGTTAACACTAAATCTAATATATTATTTTCCCGTGTTGGATCCTTAATGTGTTGCGTAAGAAAGCAATCGTCAATTAATTCTAGAAAATCTTCTGCTTCACTATTCCCTGTTTTGTTCTACCAGTTTATTCTGCTAAAATTAAAGTCACCCATGACATAAATACTGTTAGATCTAGATGCTCTAGATATTTCATCCCATAGATGCTTTGCTTCCATTCTGTCTAAATTTGGTGGCCTATATATTACTCCTATTATAATATTATTAGCTTTTTCGTTTAATTCTATCCAAATAGTTTCTGTGTGTGGCTCTGTTTTGATTCCCTCTTTGAGACTACATTTCAAATTGTCCCTAACATATATGGCTACTCCACCTATTCGTCTAATATATCTATCTGTGTGAAATAGTTTAAATCCATATATTTGATATTCAGCTAATAGTTCTCTATTTTCTACATTCATCCACGTTTCGGTAAGTGCAATAATATCTATTTTTTCTGTGCAGACAAGAGCATTTAATTCGCTAATTTTATTTCTTAGACTTCTACTGTTAGTGTAATATACCCTAAGTGAATTGTTATTTTGCGGCCCTTCTCTTTCCCTGATCGTTTTGCCAATTCCTTTCTCCCACAAACACATACTTTTATTACCTCCTTCCTCCAAATCAATTCCCATACCTCTATCTACTAACAGTTTAAACCCAAACAAACACCTCTAACCACTTCTTCCAACGAGTTCGCAACAGCAACAACCCCAGCTCTCGATAGATGCACCCCATCACGAGCATACATTTCATTTCTTCCATAGAAGTGTTCCCAGTTGTCTATGAAAGATATTGCATTTGATTTGCAATATCTTTCCAGCCGGCAATTGACACCAAGTGCCCTCGATATCCATTTATTTCCCACTCCCTTTCTTGGAAGAATGCCACATATGATCGGGATTCCTCCCTTGCTCCTAACTAATTCTATATGGCTGTTTTATACCTCTGAATCAGTTCCTCACTCCTAACTCGACCAACATCATTTTCTCCCACGCTAATGCAAATAATGGGATTGTTCCCATTTCCAGCCATAATATCATTCATCTTGTTTATAATATCACCAATACCAGCTCCGGGATAGCAAACCCTTAACCTGTTCCCCCTATCTCTAGCACAAAACGTTCTATCCAAATACCTTATCTGGGAATCTCCCACAACTAAGGTTTGCTTAGGTACTTCCTTTACTCTCTGAGGGGCCTGCGCTTCCTTGCTCTTCGTTGCTTTCCATTTTGCGCGATCCACAGTCTCACCACAGCACTCGTCCTCCAAAACGTCAAATGAATTAGAAGTTGCTATGGCTTTTGAAGGCGGCTTTATCAAAGTCTTCTTAAGGCCCCTGTCTTCCACAACTCTCCAAGACGAGGTCTTTTTACTACTGGTCTCCTCCTTCGTTACTTCTCGTTGTTCTTTCAGCTGACGCACCTCCTCCCGCAGAGAGTCCAACTCTGTCCTCAGGGCTCCCACTAGAGTCACCAGGTCCTTCACTACAACTTCCATATTGCTATGATAATATAACAAGTAGTATTTTTAATAAATATTTTGTATCTGTATTTACAAAAGAGGAACTTAACAATATGCCTTCAGCCGAACAAGTCTATGTGGGTGGGGACGAGGACAGGTTGACGAGTTTAGCAGTTACCAGGGAGGATGTTCTTAAACAAATAGTAAAACTCAAACCAAACAAATCCCCAGGGCCGGATGAAGTGTTTGCCAGGGTGCTTAAAGAATGCAAAGAGGAGCTTTGTGACCCACTGTCAACCATATTTAATAAATCAATAGAGTCAGGCAGAGTGCCAGAGTTTTGGAAAGTTGCTAATGTGATACCAGTTTTTAAGAAAGGAGATAGATCACTTGCGTCTAACTATCGACCAATTAGCCTAACGTCTATTGTGGGAAAGTTAATCGAATCTATAATAGCAAATAAAATTCGTCTTCATCTTGAAAAACATAAATTAATAATTGAGTCGCAACATGGTTTTATAAATGGCCTTTCATGTTTAACAAATCTGTTATCTTTTTATTCCAGCATAGTTGAGGCAGTTGATAGTGGTAAGGATTGTGATGTTGTGTACCTTGACTTTAGCAAAGCTTTTGATACAGTGCCACATGAAAGACTGATTAAAAAGATAGAGGCTCATGGTATTGGGGGTGCTATATTTAACTGGATTAGGGCATGGCTATACCAAAGGAAACAGAGAGTTAGTATAAATGGAGTCAAGTCAGAGTGGGAAAATGTTGTAAGTGGAGTGCCTCAAGGCTCTGTCCTGGGACCTCTGTTGTTTATAATATATATAAATGATTTAGATTCAGGTTTGAGTAGCAACATTTGCAAATTTGCCGATGATACGAAAATCGGTAGGGAAATTAATTCGGAGGAGGACTCACTATCACTTCAAGTTGGTCTAGATAGGGTTTTGAAATGGTCAAAGGATTGGCAGATGCAGTTTAATGCTGATAAATGTAAAGTTCTGAGGTTAGGTAATGATGATAGAGTTACAAGATACGAGCTAGATGGTGTTGAGATTGCGAAGTCGGATTGCGAAAGGGATCTGGGAGTTATGATTAGTAAGAATTTAAAACAAAAGGATCAATGCATAAATGTTCGTAATAAGGCAAATCGGACACTTGGATTTATTAATCGCAGCTTTAGTAACAAGACACCTGGTGTGGTTCTCAAGCTATATCTTGCTCTAGTTAGGCCCCATTTAGATTTTGCAGTTGAGTTTTGGTCGCCATATTATAGAATGGATATAAATTCACTTGAACGTGTCCAGCGTAGGATGACTAAGTTAATTCCCCAAATTAGAAATCTTTCATATGAAGAAAGATTAACAAAGCTTAAGATGCATTCACTGGAAAGGCGAAGAGTTAGGGGTGACATGATAGAGGTTTACAAGTGGGTGAATGGACATAACAAAGGGGATATTAATAGGGTATTAAAAGTATCAACACAAGACAGAACACGAAACAATGGGTATAAATTGGATAAGTTTAGATTTAGGAAAGACTTGGGTAAATACTGGTTCAGTAACAGGGTTGTTGATTTGTGGAACCAATTGCCGCGTAACATTGTGGAGGTGGGGTCCCTCGATTGTTTCAAGCATGGGTTGGACATGTATATGAGTGGGATTGGGTGGTTATAGATAGGAGCTGCCTCGTATGGGCCAATAGGCCTTCTGCAGTTGCCTTTGTTCTTATGTTCTTATTACCTAACATCAGAACTTTACATTTATCAGCATTAAACTGCATCTGCCAATCCTTCGACCATTTCAAAACCCTATCTAGATCAACTTGAAGTGATAGTGAGTCCTCCTCCGAATTAATTTCCCTACCGATTTTCGTATCATCGGCAAATTTGCAAATGTTGCTACTCAAACCTGAATCTAAATCATTTATATATATTATAAACAACAGGGTCCCAGGACAGAGCCCTGAGGCACCCCACTTACAACATTTTCCCACTCTGACTTGACTCCATTTATACTAACTCTCTGTTTCCTTTGGTATAGCCATGCCCTAATCCAGCTTAATATAGCACCCCCAATACCATGAGACTCTAACTTTTTAATCAGTCTTTCATGTGGCACTGTATCAAAAGCTTTGCTAAAGTCAAAGTACACAACATCGCAATCCTTACCACTATCAACTGTGTTATAAATAATTGTGTGTGGGGCTTCTATGGGTACTGGTACTATTAAGGGGTAAGGGTAGTTAGAAGACAAGAGTATCAAATATGGGAGAGCTAAAAGGCCCGGCCCCCAAAATAAACTATCCACAGTAGTAATAACTTGCTACTAGACCATATATGTTAGTCTAAGGGTTGATCAATGCACTCCCACACTGGAAGAAGGGATACTCTGTAATTCATGTACTTATTTATTATCCCCTCAACAACCCCCCCATATACACTCACACCAATAACAATAATAATAATAACTTTACCACACTATCTTACGTTAAAAGCCTTGGTCCACGTAGGCAGGATACAAGGTTTACACTAAGAACAAGCTAGGGTAAAGTACTACTGGATAAGCACTGAAGCTGGATGCAGCGTAGGGTAGGGAAACCACGTGGGACCCTAATACAAAACACAACACTTAGGGGTACCCAAAACACTGGCAAATACTACCCCCAGGTCTCACCAATCGTTACTACCAGAGTAGGTACACTTAATAATGCCCCGTACTTAACTTAAGGGTACAGGAACTTCAGGTAAGGGAAATAAGAGGAGAAGGGAGAAGAGTAGGGGTGCAGCCACAGAGTAGGTCTCGTCCGCCCGAACGCCAGCCAGAGAAGGAACCTCCTAGCGACCAGCTAGGCCTCCCATGTCGTGGTGCCGGAAGGAGCCTAATTGATCGTGCAGCTAAGCACATTAAAGATCTTCCCCTATGCAACGTATTGTTACTTTACAAATGATTAGAAAGTATTAGTAAGCAAAGTTGGTGCCTATGTTATTATTTAATAATCAACCCCCAGCTCAGTCTTTAAATGCTCTTTGAGAAACAATAATAGTCTTACGTCTGGCAGGGAAGATACAAATAATTGCCGTTCGAGATGCACTCAACTGTACTACTAGAAAGTTTAATAGCTCAATTTTGACCTCTGGTTTCCACTGGAGAACCCAGGGTCGTAACACTCCTCCCCCCTTCAGAGAAAAAAAATGTGACTACTAGAATAGTAGTCATATTTTTTTGTAAGAGTATACAGAGAATAAAAAGAAAAAACATATGACAAAAACAAAAAATCAATCAAAAACAATTTCTCTGCAAAAAAAATACAAAGGAGTTCTCTGAAAGAAAAAAAAAAACATACACAAAAAAAATAAAAGAACAGGGAAGTAAATAAATTGGACACGGAATATTTAATGTCACAGGAGAACCTAAAAAAAAATGAAATAAAGCATGACAGTTAGTAAATGGCTTTCTGTGGCTCAGATGAATGTTATTCAGGCAACCGGGACAGAGCGTCGGCTATCACGTTGAGTCTGCCCGGTAGGTGGGTAATGGAAAGATTGAAGTCCTGTAGGTACAACGCCCACCTGAGGATGCGTTTATTCTTACCCTTCATCTGAGTCAGGAAGACTAGTGGGTTATGGTCCGTGTACACTTCCACTATATTACCTGTGAGGTAAACTTCGAACTTTTTACATGTTAACACTAGCGCCAACGCCTCTTTTTCTACCACTGAATAATTGCGTTGCGCCTTGTCGAATTTCACAGAGTAATAATATACTGGGTGTTCCACCTGATCATCCCCAGTTTGCAACAACACTGCACCAGCACCCGAGTCAGACGCGTCAACATGAATTTTAAACGGTCGGTCGAACCTTGGACTAGCAAGCACTGGGGCGGAAGCTAAGATCAATTTCAAATTTTTAAATGCCTCTGCACAGTCTGATGACCACTTAAATTTAACGGCTTTCCGCAACAAGTCTGTGAGAGGAGTGGCAACACTGGAAAAGTTCTGACAAAAACGTCGATAGTACGCACACATACCGATAAATCTTTGAACGTCCTTTTTAGACTTTAGTACTGGATACTCCAGAATGGCACTGATTTTATCTTGCCGAGGTGACACTTTTCCTTGGCCCACTTCATAACCAAGGTACGTCACTGTGCCTTGGCCAAAATGACACTTTCTAGCATTTAAGGTAAGATTTGCCCTTTTCAAGATTGCAAACAACTGGCGTAACCTAGCTATGTGGTCAGCCCAATTACTGTCAAAGAGCATGATATCATCTAAATACGACCGACAATTTGGCACCTTAGCGAGCAGAGAGTTCATGAGTCTCTGGAACGTGGCAGGGGCATTACGCAAGCCGAACGGTAACACTTGATACTCAAAAACACCCTCGGGTGTCACAAACGCCGTTAGCTGTTCAGCACGTTCAGTGAGTGGGATTTGATAATACCCCCTCGAGAGGTCGAATTTCGAAACGTACTTGGCATTTCCCAACTCGTCGATGCAGTCCTCGAGGAGGGGCAGCGGATAGGCATCCACATTGGTCACCTTGTTGAGCTGCCGATAGTCGGTGCATAATCGCCAGGAGCCGTCTGGTTTGGGGACCAAAAGGCAGGGCGAGCACCAAGAGCCCTGGCTCGGCCGGATGAGGCCGTGCTGGAGCAAGAAGTCGACCTCCTTCCGTACGATGGCCTTCTTTTCTGGACTCATTCGATAGGGTTGAAGGCGAATGGGAGTGTAGTCCGTCAACTCGACATCATGGCAAATGGCATCAGTCTGGGTCGGGACCTCCCCGAACAGACTGGAGACATCAACTGGACCAGACATCAACCAACGACTGCACCTCTTCACGTTGGGCCATCTGCAAATGGGACAGTCCCTCCTCCACAGCATTCACAGAACTAGAATTATTGTTAATGAGATTAGTTGGGTCCCCAGAACAATCATCCCCTCTCTCACTGGAAATGGAAACATTGGTTAGTGCAATGGGCCTGGGGCCCTGGAACTTCTTCAGTCGATTTACATGTATGAGCATTACCTGGTTACGTTTGTCAGAGTGCCTCACTTTGTACGTGAGGTCCCCAGTCTTTTCTATCACAATGTAGGGGCCTTCGTACTTGTGGGACATAGTGTTTCCTAGTCGAGGCTTTAATACCAGGACAGGGTCGCCAGGCTGAAATACCCGTAACTTAGATTTAGCATCGTTACGTTCTTTCATCTTTTCTTGGGCCTTGCCAAGATACTTAAATGCAGCCGCCTTGCAGTCCTTGAGTCTCTGGTGGTGTTGCGCAAAGAAAGCCGAACCTTCGGTTAACGTTACGTTCCCTAACAGATTCTCCTGTAACATTTGCAAGGGTCCACGAACTTTATGGCCAAAGACTAACTCAAAAGGACAACAGCCCAGTGAACTTTGTAATCCCTCTCTAGCCGCAAACAAAACATACGGTAAATTCTCATCCCAGAAGGTGTGGGAACTCTCGCACGATGTCTTCAACATCTGCTTCAGAGTTAGATGGAAACGTTCAATTACCCCCTGACTCTGTGGATGGTATGGGCTGGAAACCTTATGAGTTATTCCATGTTCCTTACAAAATTGCTCGAAAACATCAGACTTAAAATTAGTACCATTGTCAGTTTGCACGACCCGAGGCAGTCCAAAAGTGGAAAAAAATTGCAACATACGAGCAACAGTTTTTGCTCGGATGTTCCTTACAGCAAAAGCCTCTGGGTAACGAGTAGTGATACACATCATCGTGATTAGGTAAATATTACCAGACTTAGTTCTAGGTAATGGTCCAACACAGTCCATTACCACATGAGAAAATGGTTCCTCTGGCATGACAATAGGCCTTAGAGGAGCTTTAGGTGGAGTCTGGTTTGGTTTCCCAACCAGTTGACAAACAATACACGCATTACAAAATTTTGCCACATCGCTTTTCAGCTTGGGCCAGAAAAAATACTTTAAAATTTTGTGATACGTAATATTTATACCTTGATGTCCCCCCATAGGATCATCATGAGCAGCTGCCAAAACTCTTTCTCTATAGCAGGTCGGCAACATAACCTGGTGGACTACCTCCCACTCATTTGACAAGGGAGCACTCTGTGGTCTCCATTTTCTCATCAAAATCCGATCATTGTAGTAGTACCCAGTTGCTGCGTCTACAATTTCCTCCATAGAGACGGCTGTTTCATGACAATCTGCAAGAGTGGGGTCAGCTTTCTGTAACTCACTCAAGGAGGCATCTAGGCCTTGGTCAGATGCCATTGGCCGAGGCTCAACAGTGTTCTCCTTCACCTCCCCACTACTCTCGGTAGATGGCGGTGGCAGGCTCTCCACAATGTCCTCGGCCACGTCATCGAGTCGGGCCATGAATGTGTCCGCGAGGTCCACTTGGTTTTCATCACTCGGAAAGCTCCTCGTGACCTCGGGATTTACCACCTTGGCGAGCACAGGGCTGCCCTTACATTTAAGTCCCATAGACCTGGTCACCGCGCACGCAGGGTACACAACATTATCCTCTGCGGCGGGTGGATGCAGGCAAACCTTAGGGGTAGGCAACATAATAGGCAGTCTGGAGTCCCCTACCTTATCCCCTGCTAAATCATTACCAACTATTACATCAACATTAGGGAAAGGTAGGTATGAAGTGACTCCGACTGTACAAACACCCTTGTGGAAATCAGATTCCAGGGTAACCTTATGGAGGGGTACTGCTCGAATATCACTAGTGACACCCTCGACCAGTACCACCTCTCCAGTGTCGAGAGTGTTGGCACCTTGCAATGCACTCTCTAAAATTAAAGTCTGGATGGCACCGGTGTCTCGGAAGATCACCACGTCCTTCCAGGAAGAACCCTCAGACAAAAGTAGTCTCCCTTTCGATAAGAATGGGGTAAGCAAGTCCAACCACTGTGGGTTGGAGGTCTTACTCCCTAACCCTTCTGAAGGCCTCAAGCCCTGTGTCACAACTAGAGCATTGGGTCTTTTTTCCGGGTACAGTTGCCAACAACGGCAAATAGTGTGGTTTGGACGATTACAGTGACCACAAAAACGTCGGGGAGAAGAGACATTACTAACAGAATTACCCTTCGGTTCACCCTTAGGTGCCGTGGGGCTAGACACTTTAACAGGGTTAGTTATGTCTTAAACAGAAGGTGCATTAGGTAAAGGATTAGAATGAGCTGGTCTGGACTGGCTGTGGGTATAAGTTTTGTTACTCTGTGGGGTACAATTATTTTTATTGGGCCTTTTGCCCGCCAATTGGTAGTTTTCTGCCAACTTGGCCAAATCCCCTATTTTAGAATTTACCTCTACCCTTCCTCTAATATACTGTGAAACATTCTCTGGCATAATATCTATAAAATGCTCCATTAAAATTAAGTTCCTGAGAGCCTCGTATGTTTCGGCTTTCGCCGAGCGAATCCATCTATCAAACAATCAAATTTGATCATTCACAAATTCAGTGAGCGGTTGGTTGTGAGTAGGCCTAAGGTTGCGATAAACTTGGCGGTGAGCTTCAGGAGTAATTTCATATGCCCGCAAAATACATTCCCTGACTTTATCATATTCAAAACACTCGTTGTCAGGCATGTTTATAAAAATATCTCGTGCTTTACCCCTAAGTCTTCCCTGTAGGATTTTCACCCACTCTTCCTTTGGCCAGTTCATGGACATGGCCAATCTCTGAAAATGGTTGAAAAACCTTTCAGGGTCTGACTCGGAAAATTCAGGCAAATTATGCTTTTTCTCATAATGCCTGGGGTTTGAATCCCCGGCAGGTGGAGGTCCAGTGGTATTCGCTCTAATTCTAGCCTCCTCGGTTTTGAGTCTTTGCTCCTCTAATTTTATTTTTGCTAACTCTAAAGCTAATTCTCTATCCCTATGAGTTGCACTTTCTGCTTGGCTAGGCTGGCATAAAGGTGTATCACTTGCCAATAGTTCTTCATCAATACAATGTTGTAATATTTCATTCACCAAAATCCACTTTTTATCCGCGTCATTTAATTCTAGGCCAAATTCCTTGCATAACAATACTCAATTAGACTTTTTAAGTTTCTTTATCTCTACCACTGAAGGCTCGCTTGCCAGTCTCTGCATTTCAGAAGACATCACTAATAATTTTAGCTCCCAGCCAAAGAAAAAATTAAAAAATAAAAATTGGAAAAAAACAAAAATTTGCACGGCCCCTAACACAAGGCCACACTAACCTTAATCGTGAAGGGATCCAGCTGGGTGTCCAGTCAGTGCAAGAATGTCCTTTGCTAGATGAGCTGGACCCTAGGCTAGCACACAACTGTTCTGCGCAAATAAAAAATTTTAGTTTTGGCACTCAAGAATCTAATTTTTTACACTTATAATGTTCCTCCCGGACTGGCCAACCACTTGTTATAAATAATTGTGTGTGGGGCTTCTATGGGGGACTAGTATTATTAAGGGGTAAGGGTAGTTAGAAGACAGGAGTATCAAATATGGGAGAGCTAAAAGGCCCGGCCCCCAAAATAAACTATCCACAGTAGTAATAACTTGCTACTAGACCATATATGTTAGTCTAAGGGTTGATCAATGCACTCCCACACTGGAAGAAGGGATACTCTGTAATTCATGTACTTATTTATTATCCCCTCAACAACCCCCCCATATACACTCACACCAATAACAATAATAATAATAACTTTACCACACTATCTTACGTTAAAAGCCTTGGTCCACTTAGGCAGGATACAAGGTTTACACTAATAACAAGCTAGGGTAAAGTACTACTGGATAAGCACTGAAGCTGGATGCAGCTTAGGGTAGGGAAACCACGTGGGACCCTAATACAAAACACAACACTTAGGGGTACCCAAAACACTGGCAAATACTACCCCCAGGTCTCACCAATCGTTACTACCAGAGTAGGCACACTTAACACCATATAATACTTAACTTAAGGGTACAGGAACTTAGGGTAAGGGAAATAAGTAAGAGGAGAAGGGAGAAGAGTAGGGGTGCAGCCACAGAGTAGGTCTCGTCCGCACGATCGCCAGCCAGAGAAGGACCTTCTAGCGACCAGCTAGGCCTCCCATGTCGTGGTGCCGGAAGGAGCCTAATTGATCGTGCAGCTAAGCACATTAAAGATCTTCCCCTATGCAATGTATTGTTACTTTACAAATGATTAGAAAGTATTAGTAAGCAAAGTTGGTGCCTATGTTATTATTTAATAATCAACCCCCAGCTCAGTCTTTAAATGCTCTTTGAGAAACAATAATAGTCTTACATCTGGCAGGGAAGATACAAACAATTGCCGTTCGAGATGCACTCAACTGTACTACTAGAAAGTTTAATAGCTCAATTTTGACCTCTGGTTTCCACTGGAGAACCCAGGGTCGTAACAAACTGCCTCAACAATGCTAGAATAAAAAGATAACAAATTTGTTAAACATGAACTGCCATTTATAAAACCATGTTGCGACTCAATTATTAATTTATGTTTTTCAAGATGAAGACAAATTTTATTTGCTATTATAGATTCGAGTAACTTTCCCACAATAGACGTTAGGCTAATTGGTCGATAGTTAGACGCAAGTGATCTATCTCCTTTCTTAAAAACTGGTATCACATTAGCAACTTTCCAAAACTCTGGCACTCTGCCTGACTCTATTGATTTATTAAATATGGTTAACAGTGGGTCACAAAGCTCCTCTTTGCATTCTTTAAGCACCCTGGCAAACACTTCATCCGCCCCTGGGGATTTGTTTGGTTTGAGTTTTACTATTTGTTTAAGAACATTCTCCCTGGTAACTGTTAAACTCGTCAACCTGTCCTCGTCCCCACCCACATAGACTTGTTCGGCTGAAGGCATATTGTTAAGTTCCTCTTTAGTAAATACAGATACAAAATATTTATTAAAAATACTACTCATCTCTTCATCACTATCTGTTATTTGACCTGTCTCAGTTTTTAATGGACCTATCCTTTCCCTAGTCTTAGTACGATATAACTGAAAAAAAACCTTTAGGATTTGTCTTTGCTTGCCCTGCTATGCGAACTTCATAGTTTCTTTTTTGCTTTCCTAATCTCTTTTTTAACATTTCTAACCAGTTGTACGAATTCCTGTTCTAAAGTGACCTCCCCATTTTTAATCCTTTTGTACCAAGCTCTCTTTTTACCTATAAGGTTCTTCAAATTCTTTGTTATCCACTTTGGGTCATTAGTATTCGATCTATTCAATTTGTATGGTATACTACGTTCCTGTGCTTTGTTTAGAATATTCCTAAACAAGTTATATATATTGAATCCACATCGAAATCTCCATCCACGTCACCCATCGCCGGGCCCATGTCTCGCTCCAAGACCGGCCCCCACCCCACACCCAAGACTTTCCAATCAATTTGACCCAAAAAATTTCTAAGGCTACCAAAATCAGCTTTTCGAAAGTCTGGCACTTTAACAGAATTTTCTCCTACAGGTCTATTCCATTCTATGCTAAATCTGATTTCTTTGTGATCACTGTTCCCTAGCTCACTCCCTATTTCGATGTCATTAACTTGTGTTTCCCTGTTAGTTAACATTAAATCTAAAATATTATTTTCCCGTGTTGGTTCCTTAATGTGTTGTGTAAGAAAGCAATCGTCAGTTAATTCTAGAAAATCTTCTGCTTCACTATTCCCTGTTTTGTTCAACCAGTTTATTCCACTAAAATTAAAGTCACCCATGACGTAAATACTGTTAGATCTAGATGCCCTAGATATTTCATCCCATAGATGCTTTGCTTCCATTCTGTCTAAATTTGGTGGCCTATATATAACTCCTATTATAATATTTTTTGCTTTTTCGTATAATTCTATCCAAATAGTTTCTGTGTGTGGCTCAGTTTTGATTCCCTCTTTGAGACTACATTTCAAATTGTTCCTAACATATATGGCTACTCCCCCTCCTCGTCTAATATATCTATCTGTGTGAAATAGTTTAAATACATTTATTTGATATTCAGCTAATAGTTCTCTATTTTCTACATTCATCCACGTTTCGGTAAGTGCAATAATATCTATTTTTTCTGTGCAGACAAGAGCATTTAATTCGTTAATTTTATTTCTTAGACTTCTACTGTTAGTGTAATATACCCTAAGTGAATTGTTATTTTGAGGCCCTTCTCTTTCCCTGATCATTTTGCCAATTCCTTTCTCCCACAAACACATACTTTTATTACCTCCTTCTTCCAAATCAATTCCCATACCTCTATCTACTAACAGTTTAAACCCAAACAAACACCTCTAACCACTACTTCCAACGAATTCGCAACAGCAACAACCCCAGCTCTCGATAGATGCACCCCATCACGAGCATACATTTCATTTCTTCCATAGATGTGTTCCCAGTTCCCAGATACTTGTCCAACCCGCGCTTGAAACAATCGAGGGACCCCACCTCCAGCACGTTACGCGGTAATTGGTTCCACAAATCAACAACCCTGTTACTGAACTAGTATTTACCCAAGTCTTTCCTAAATCTATACTTATCCAATTTATACCCATTGTTTCGTGTTCTGTCTTGTGTTGATACTTTTAATACCTTATTAATATCCCCTTTGTTATGTCCATTCACCCACTTGTAAACCTCTATCATGTCACCCCTAACTCTTCGCCTTTCCAGTGAATGCAACTTAAGCTTTGTTAATCTTTCTTCATATGAAAGATTTCTAATTTGGGGAATTAACTTAGTCATCCTACGCTGGACACGCTCAAGTGAATTTATATCCATTCTATAATATGGCGACCAAAACTGAACTGCATAATCTAAATAGGGCCTAACTAGAGCAAGATATAGCTTGAGAACCACACCAGATGTCTTGTTACTAACGCTGCGATTAATAAATCCAAGTGTCCGATTTGCCTTATTACGAACATTTATGCATTGATCCTTTTGTTTTAAATTCTTACTAATCATAACTCCCAGATCCCTTTCGCAATCCGACTTCGCAATCTCAACACCATCTAGCTAGTATCTTGTAACTCTATCATCATTACCTAACCTCAGAACTTTACATTTATCAGCATTAAACTGCATCTGCCAATCCTTTGACCATTTCAAAACCCTATCTAGATCAACTTGAAGTGATAGTGAGTCCTCCTCCGAATTAATTTCCCTACCGATTTTCGTATCATCGGCAAATCTGCAAATGTTGCTACTCAAACCTGAATCTAAATCATTTATATATATTATAAACAACAGAGGTCCCAGGACAGAGCCTTGAGGCACTCCACTTACAACATTTTCCCACTCTGACTTGATTCCATTTATACTTACTCTTTGTTTCCTTTGGTATAGCCATGCCCTAATCCAGCTTAATATAGCACCCCCAATACCATGAGACTCTATCTTTTTAATTAGTCTTTCATGTGGCACTGTATCAAAAGCTTTGCTAAAGTCAAGGTATACAACATCACAATCCTTACCACTATCAACTGCCTCAACTATGCTAGAATAAAAAGATAACAGATTTGTTAAACATGAACGGCCATTTATAAAACCATGTTGCGACTCAATTAATAATTTATGTTTTTCAAGAGTATTGATTTCGAATGATGTAAAAGTTGGACAGCTTTTCAATTCAGTAGGGAGTGAGTTCCATAAACTGGGTCCCTCTATGTGCATAGAGTGTTTACACAGAATAAGTTTAACTCTGGGGATATCAAAGAGATATTTATTTCTGGTGTGGTGATAATGAGTCCTATTACATCTGTCCAGGAAGAGTTTCAGACAAGGATTTGCATTTAAGAACAGGGTTTTGTAAATGTAGTTGACACAAGACATTCTTGTGTCAACGATTAAAACGATTCTTTGCGGCGGGGATCGTATTCCAGGGACTTGCCCGAAACGCTACGCGTACTAGTGGCTGTACAAGAATGTAACAACTCTTGTATATATAAAAAAAAAAAGAGAATTTATGGAGTGAGATTATGTTTAGCTTGTTTAGGGAGTTAAACAAGGGGGCTGTGTGTTGTCTGAAAGCAGAATTTGATATTATTCTGATAGCAGATTTTTGCTGGGTGATGATGGACTTGAGGTGGTTTGCAGTGGTTGAACCCCATGCACAGATACCATAGTTGAGATAGGGATAGATTAGTGCATAATATAGAGAGATGAGAGCAGAGTTAGGTACATAATATCTGATTTTGGAGAGTATACCAACTGTTTTAGAGACTTTCTTAGTTATGTGTTGTATGTGGGTACTGAAGTTGAGTCTCTTGTCTAGGAATAGGCCAAGAAACTTTCCATCATTTTTATTGCTAATGTTTACATTGTCTATCTAAAGCTGAATTGCATTTGTAGATTTGCTTCTAAATAGGATGTAGTAGGTCTTTTCTATGTTAAGTGTTAGTTTGTTGATTGACATCCATAAGTGGACTTTTTTTAGCTCATTATTAACAACATCATTTAGTGTATGTGGGTTGGGGTTGGAGTAGATGAGGGGTAGTATCATCAGCAAACAAAATAGGTTTCAGAATGTTAGAGACATTAGGCAGATCATTGATGTATATAAGAAATAGGAGAGGTCCCAAGATGCTGCCCTGTGGCACTCCAACGGTTATTGGTAGAATGGGAGAGGTTATATTATTGATGGCTACACATTGGTGTCTATCACTAAGATAGGATTGGATATAGTCTAGTGCATGGCCTCGGATTCCATAATGATGGAGTTTACATAAGAGGTAATCGTGATTAACAGTATCAAAGGCCTTTCTCAGGTCAATGAAAAGTCCAATCGGAAACTCATTTTTGTCAAGGGCTGAGTAAATTATATCAAGGAGACTAATAATTGATTCGTTGGTACTCTTTTGAGAGCGGAAGCCAAACTGACAGGGGCTAAGAATGTCGAATTTTACGAGATAGGAGTAGAGCTGTTTGTAGATAATTTTTTTCAAATATTTTTGATAGTATGGGTAGGTTCGATATTGGTCTATAGTTGTTTATGTCTGCCGGATTACCTCCTTTATGAACTGGCGTTACTCTTGCTTTTTTAAGGATATCAGGGAAGGTATGACACTCAAGGGATTTGTTGAACAGCAGAGCTATAGGTGGCGCAAGGGCATCGGAGGCGCTCTTGTATACAATGGATGGGATTTCACTGATGTTCCCAGCTATGGTTTTTAGTGAGTGTATGATGGACACAACATCTGTCGGGCTGACTGGTGAAAGGAGAAGAGAGTTTGGATAGCTGCCTGAGAGATATGTGTCTGAGTCTGTGGGATTTTACTTGCAAGGTTAGCACCAATCGATGAAAAGAAGCTATTAAATTTATTCGTCATTTCTAAGTCAGATGACGGTGTAAGGCCATCCTTAGAGAGTGTTATCTGGTTGTGGGAGTGCTGTTTAGTTCCCAGGATGTTAGAGATGGTATTCCATGTGCTTTCATGTTGCCTTTTGCTTCTTTGAATCTAGTCTCATAATATGAAAGTTTTGCTTTTCTTATGATACTGGTAAGCACTGATGAGTACCTTTTAACTACTTCCTTTGAAACTAGGCCACTCCTAAATTTCTTTTCATATTCATGTCTTTTGTTGATTGATTTAATTATGCCACTTGTGAGCCACGGGTTATTTTTTCTTTTATCAGTTACTTGTTTGGTAAGGAGGGGACAGTGAGTGTTGTAGAGGCTTAGAGTTTTGGAGAGAAAGAGGTTAGTTGATGAGTTTATATCCTGTGAATTATTAAATTCAGATTCCCAGTTAATATTGTGAAGTGCATTAGAGAGATTGCCTAAAGCTGATTCACTATGTAGCCTGAATGAAAGTTTCTTGGTTTCTGGTGATGTGTCAATGTTTGCTATGAGGAAAGTAGGATAGTGGTCAGTTGTTCTGTCATAAATAAATACGGAAATAGTCAACTTGAGGGTTGTTTTGAAGACCCAGGTCAATATTGAAATCACCTCCCAGAATGATGTGATTTTTGTTGAGATTGTTATTTATGATAAGATTCCTTACATTGTCAGAGAATAAAGCTATGTTGGTATTAGGAAATCTGTAGATGGCACCGATAGTCAGGGAGGATTTAAGGGATTTACTGGAGAACTTGGCAAAGGTATATTCACAATAATCGTCTCTATCACTAATAACACTATTGCAAATGAAGGTATCTTTGTAATATATTGCTGTACCGCCACCTTTTTTATTAGGCCTGCAGTTATGAATGGCTTTATAAGCAGCTAAATTGTAGAGTTGGGTATAGTCATTACTTAGCCAAGTTTCTGTTAAAATGATGAATGATAATTTAGTACCTAGTGCTGTAAGTAGTGCATTTATATCATCAAAATGTTTACCAAGTGACCTAACATTTTGGTTGTAAACTGATAAGCAGGTGCTATTTAGGAGTTTGTTTTTTGCAATATTTGCTGTGTAATACCTGCAATAATGATGATCAATGTGCTGATTTGTGTGGATATGGGACAGAAGATTTCGATCAGGATCAATATCAGTGAGCATATAGATACAATAATGTCACGATACAATAAGATAAGCAATTACAGGAACAGATAAATACTAAATCTGCTGTAAAATAGAAAGTAATTATAGCAAAACACAACAATACAATAAGAGCTTACAAAGTATTAAGTCTACTAAAATTAGAGAATAATTATAGCAAAACACAACAATAAATGCAAGTAAACAAAAGAATTGAAACAATTAGAGGTAGAATAAAGGTCACTAGATAGCCATGGAGAAGTTTGGTGGAGAGAACAAAAAATCAGTAGAGAGTCAAGATGAATATATAAAAAATTTGACAAATGATAATTGTAAAGTAAAATAATCTTAAAGATAATAAATTTTATTTAGCTTAGTTTTTAACCTATAATTAGTATGAACTTAATTAAGAGAACAAAATGAGATCAATAATTGATTTCAATAAATGACATAAATCAATACAATTAAATTTAAAATTTAAATGGAATAGGGTAAGATTAGATTTAAGAGTAAAATTTTACAATGAAACTGAGGTAGATGCTTGCATAAGTGCATGGAGACTTGACGGATTATTTAGGAAATTATATGAATGAGAGAACATTAGGTAAATGGTAAGGCAGAGACAGCACCTTGGACAAAGTTAGATTAAGTTAGGTTAGGCTCAGGCACTGAAAGAGTTATTTTAAGAGTTATTTACATATAACAATGTATAATCATGAATGAAAAATCAAACAGGAACTTACACTTACGTGATAATCAATTCAATTTCTTTCTTTATTATGCACCCCATACCCATCCCGTGTGCGGTGGTGTAAAGGATTACAGAGGCACACAATCGGTTCAGGAACTGAACCCTCTAGTTTGTTTAGCTAAGCAAATAACAATGTTTGACCCTAGTTACAAAATTATCAATGTTGCATACACATGTACACACCCTCATATATACATGTATATATATATATATATATATATATATATATATATATATATATATATATATATATATATATATATATATATATATATATATATATATATATATATATATATATACGTATACACATATACATACATATACATATCTAATCACCCACACAAATACACTCATCAATAATCTTTGTGTCACAAGTGACACAAAGAGGTGTCACAAGTGACACAAAGAGGTGTCACAAGTGACATTACAAGAGGCTCACAACAGTCACTATACAAGGCACTTTACATCTATAGTGAGTCACACAGTTACTAGTCTTGCTCCACACCCACCCAACTGGGCGGCAGCTTTACAGTCATGTGCTACACACCCACCCAACTGGGCGGCAGCTTTACAGTCATGTGCTCCACACCCACCCAACTGGGCGGCAACTTTACAGTCATGTGCTCCACACCCACCCAACTGGGCGGCAGCTTTACAGTCATGTGCTCCACACCCACCCAACTGGGCGGCAGCTTTACAGTCATGTGCATGCATTACCTACAGTAAGCAAATTTTGCATACTTCGCTAAAATTTCGAGCAGCACATCATTATGAATGAAGTACTTACACTATTGATGGTGTTATCTCTAAATTCCGCAATTTTTTCACATTCCATTATATAATGACGCAAAGTATGCGAATAGTTCTGTTGACAGAGTTTACATTTAGTCAAATCTACATCAGCAGATGTTACAAACTCCCAGAGGTACTTGTAGCCGAGCCTAAGCCTAGCAGTGGTAACATCTAGAAGTCTGCAAACATTATTGGATGACACATAGACGTGCGGTTCTTCATGCATAATAGAATGATGATCGATGGAGCAACTGGTGTGAATTTCCCAAGTCTACGAGATTTTGTTGATGTTCCCGGAACTGCCCTCAGGCTGCTCAAAGGCAGTCCAAGTTGGTAATCAATTCCCTCTTTATGAACAAAAGTTTTGGTTTACTCATCAGTTCTATCATGCATTCGGAGACCAATATGGGAAGGAATCCATAGAAACATCCTATGGGTCTATCATTCATTATTTCATTATATCTGTGTTTAGCTTCAGACAAGCACGTCACAGTTATGCCTTGGGGGAACTGAGGGCAGTCAAGGATGACAAGTCACTCAAAATTAGTGTGCCAACTTTGGATTCTTATACGCGTTCGAGTGTGAGGATTATGACAACCAATTCTGTTTGATGTGTGGAGGCCCAGTTATTTACACGCGCTCCACACTCATTGGAGAAGGAACCAACTCTCCCTGTCAGAACAACTGCACTTCCAGCTGCAACATGTAACTGGTGCAAGGAACCATCAGTGTAAATAATTTGGGAAAGGGAACGCTCTTTAACCAATGCATCAATTTGGCTTAAGGTATGTAACGTACGATTATGTTACGTTGTTGGGTTGATTAGATACACAGTGTTTAGTGAGTTTCATATTTGTTTAGTAGTCCTGGATACAGCAGTGTCGTAGACGTTGAGACGAAGCCTGGAGCAGAGCAGAGAGCTGAGTGTAGCCGGAGTCGCTGAGCTCTATGTGGGAGAGCGTTGTAGCTGGATGAGGTCGTAGTCTGCTGCCTGCTCTGTGTCGAAGCTGTAGCGTCTTGGGGTCGATTAGAACTGCCTACGCCGAGTACTACATTCTTGACTGGAGATTGTACTGGTTTGCTATTCTCAAATCGCTTGCTTAAATACGGTGACTACACCTCACAGTAAGATAGGAGGGTGGAAAAACTGTTACCTGTAAATAGGGATAGGATTATAGCTTGTGTAATTAGTTATGCCATTAAGATAATGAGATAATGAAGCGAGTATAAGGATTACTCGCTACAGGTATAATAGTTTGCTTCTTGTCGAAGAAAGCTTGTTTTTAAATCTGCTTCTTGGATGGGAAAGGAGAGACAGTGATTTGGAAAGGTGAGATCTCCCATGGAGAAGGAAAGTGTCGTTGTTGTCTCTCTCTTGGTAGAGGTGATGAATATTATACATTCTGGGCATAATGACAGTTTTAGTAATCCATTTGGAGGGATGCTGACCTTCAAGAAAGAAGGCTTGGAGGGCTTCTGTGCAGGGGTTAGGATGGGTTAGCCTAAACATCTTGATACCAATTAAATCATTAATTTCAGTGATTCGATCACTTACACCTGAAATATTCAGTTGCTTCCTCATGTTTAGTAATTTAGTTGTACGGGGGCATCCGAGGATAATCCTCATGGCTTCGTTTTGCATCTTTTCCAACCCTTCAAGCATTCTCTCAGGCACTAGACCAAGCATGGGTGCGGCATAATCGACCAGAGACCTAATATATGAGAGGTACATCATTTTGTTAATTTCACATTTGCGCCATAGCTTGGATGGTAGTCTGCCACAGCCTTGAAAACACGGAGCCTCTCTCTACATTGGCGACCCAGTCTGGCCACAACATTGCGGTACAGTGGAACCTCAAGACCAAGGTATTTGTATCTGGTTACATAGTCGAGCAGAGAGTCATCATGCAACTGCATCTTGTGAACTGCCCCACCTCGTCTGGGTGGGCGTCGGTTCACGATCTTTATTTTCTCTACTGAGATGACTAAGCATAGTTCCTAACATGTGTGCAATACACAGTTCAGAACATTTTGGGTGTTGTATACCCATTGGTGTGGGTCAGTATATCATCCGCATTGCTAATGATGTTGTGGTGTTTGTTTGCTGAGTCAGTAACCAAGCCATGACTTTATATCAACCCTACAACCAAGACTTCCTCAGCAACACACAAACACCACACTGGCGACGAGGATGAACTGTGAACGCAGGTATTTGTTCAGCTTAAAACACAAGGAAGAAGCATGTTGCCCGGAGGAGGAAGAGAAGCTGTGTGTGAGCACCATACCCGATGCTGTATGCTAACCAATGCTGTGTGCTAACCAATGTTGTGTGCTAAACGATGCTATGTGCTAACTAATGCTGTGTGCTAACCAATGCTGTGTGCTATCCAATGCTGTGTGCTAAACGATGCTATGTGCTAACTATTGTTGTGTGCTAACCAATGCTGTGTGCTACCCAAGCTGTGCTGACTGAAGCTGTGTACTGAGGAATCTGCCGACGCTCTGTACGAAACGACGCTTTGATGCGGTGTACAAAACCGTACGAAACGACGCTCTGTGCTACAATTCATCACGCAGTGAACTGACTGCTGTGCCAACTGCTGACAACTGCTGTACCAACTGCTAACTACTGCTGTACCAACTGCTGACAAACTGCTGTGCTGCTGTGAGTAGGAACAACACATGTACACAAGGCTAGGTAAGAAGTCAGTTGCTGCTGTATTGTGCACTGTTGTGAACTTTTGCATTAAAATGCTTGTGTGCTTTGCAAAATTAAAGTAATTACAGTGAATTCTTAACTAACATATACAGTGCAGTAAGTGTTTAATATTCTGAGGAACATTTAAGTGATAAGTTACATTTATTCAGTAAAAATGGCAAATATACCTCAGTTTCCTGCATTTGATCCTGACTGTGACCAGACAAACCTGTCACAGAGGTGGGTCAAATGGTTTAAAAGGTTTGAAAATTTGTTGATAGTTTCTGACATCAAAATTGCTGAAAGAAAGCGTGCCTTTCTACTTCATTATGCAGGTGATAGAGTTTGTGACATCTTTGACACACTGAAAGACACTGGTGGTGCCAAAGATTATGACACTGCCAAAGCCAAATTAACTGAACATTTCAAACCAAGGCAAAATACTGCAATGGAAATTATGCATTTCAGGAGAGCCAGACAACTCTCTAATGAAACCGTTGATCAATACCACACACATCTGCAGGGTTTAGCAGCCCATTGTGAGTTTGCTGATGTTGACAAAGAAATCAAACAGCAAATAATTGAAACATGCACATCTACACGTCTCCGTCGAAGAGCTCTAGAACTTGTTGATGATGACAGTTCTCTTACCAAGATACTGGATATTGCTCGTCGAATGGAAGATGCTGCACGTGATGCTCGTGTCATGGAGTGCAGTGCCAACAACGGTTCTGCCACTGTTACTAACAGTGATGAGGTACTTAAGGTTCAGGGAGGACACCGTGATCATAAAAGATATGATGCCAAACCTAACAGTAAATTGAGCCGAGAACCACATCACAACTGGAGTCATGGAACAAGACTCAAGCAGTCACAACGACCCACATCAGAGGGTGTCAACAATAAATGTTACAATTGTGGAGGAGACTACCCACACCAAGATAATGTTTGTCCTGCTCAAGGTAAGAAGTGCTATGAGTGTGGAAAACTGGCTCATTTTGGTGCTATGTGTCGTTCCGCACTAAAGAAACAACAGTCAGTGAATAAAAGCACTGTACGAGGATCAGGTCATAGGTGTCGAGGTGGTAAACACAATATTGCACCTAATATCCAAAATGTTAATAATGTACAAGACAACATTTCATTACAACCAGTCTCAGATAACAGTGAATGTGATTACATTTATGGAGTACAATCAATCACAGAATGGAATGATCTTCCAAACAACCCAGAGACTATAGTATACATTGCTCTATTTGTCTCAAAGTTCTTATTGACACTGGATCAAACATTGACACCATTGCTGAGTGCCACTATGAGAAATTTAAAAAACAGTTCCCAAAGCTTGAAAACTATAATGGCAAAGCCACTGCCTATGCTTCAAAGGTAGCCTTGCCAGTGATTGGAACTTTCACTGCAGAGATCAAGTCAAAGAGTGCAATGCTCATTACTACATTCCATGTTGTTAGGAATGCAAAGGAGTCTTTACTCAGTTACAAGACTTCAACCAAATTGGGGCAACTTCAGCTTTCCAATGCTGTAGCAGTGGAATCTGCAAACAATGTTGATGCTATTGTTGCTGAATTTTCTTATCGATTTAAATCCATAGGTTGTTATACTGATAGCAAAGTACATCTGCATATCAACCCAGATGTAATTCCAGTTGCCCAACCACATCGCCGACAACCATTCCATACTCGCAAGAAAGTCGATGCCGAACTGGATAGGCTGATGGAACTAGATGTCATTGAACCAGTAACAGGCCCAACACCATGGGTAAGCCCAATTGTCACTCCACCAAAGCCGAAGAATCCAGATGAGATACGCATTTGTGTGGACATGCGTGTTCCCAACAAGGCAATAATGCGTGAACGCCATCCTACACCCACTGTAGATGATATGATCTACCGCTTGAATGGTGCAACTGTATTCAGCAAGTTAGATTTAAACAAGGGCTATCATCAGCTTGAACTTGATGAGGAAAGTCGCTTCATCACAACGTTTACGACACAT
The DNA here is from genome assembly GCF_040958095.1 of Procambarus clarkii. Classification (NCBI taxonomy): domain Eukaryota; kingdom Metazoa; phylum Arthropoda; class Malacostraca; order Decapoda; family Cambaridae; genus Procambarus; species Procambarus clarkii. Next base: position 42,346,864 of record NC_091186.1, on the reverse strand, counting down.
CGAGGTCTGTATAGGTACAAGCGCCTGAGTTTTGGCATCAACAGTGCTGCTGAGGTATTCCAGCACATCATCAGCCAGGTATTGCAAGATATACCTAATGCTGACAACATGTCTGATGACATCATTGTTTATGGCCGTACCCAAGCTGAACACGACAAAGCTCTTCGTGCAACATTGCAACGCTTACGAGAAAAGAATCTGACGCTAAGCCGAGCAAAGTGTGAGTTCAATCAACGTAAAATTGAATTCTTTGGATATATACTTAGTGACAAAGGTCTGTCTCCAGATCCTAAGAAAGTTGCAGATATCAAGAATGCTGCACCTCCTTCAACGTCCACTGAAGTACATAGTTTTCTGGGAATGGCAAACTACTGTTCTCGCTTCATTTCAGATTTTGCTACCATTACGAAGCCTCTACGTGAGCTCCTGAAGGAAAATGCATCATGGTACTGGAGCGATATCGAGCAAAATGCATTTGATGCCGTGAAAGATGCACTAGTAGAGAATGCGACTGCTGCATACTTTGATCCGTCGATGGACACTGAGTTAACGGTGGATGCTAGTCCTGTTGGTTTAGGTGCTGTTTTAGCCCAACACAAACCTGGTCAACCAGATTCCAGAGTAGTAATTGCCTATGCCAGCCGTTCTCTCACAGATGTTGAGCAACGATACAGTCAGACAGAGAAGGAAGCTCTTGCTCTTGTATGGGGCTGTGAACACTTCAATGTGTATCTGCTTGGTGCACCCTTCACCACGATAGTCACTGACCACAAACCGTTGGAGACCATCTTCAATAATCCAAAGTCCAAACCACCAGCTCGCATTGAGAGATGGGCTCTTCGTCTGCAACCATACAACTTTACGGTGAAATACAAGCCGGGTGCAGGCAATCCCGTTGATTACATCAGTCGACATCCTGCCAACAGTTTCACCATCACCAAGCATCAGCAAGTTGCCGAGGAATATGTACACTCTGTAACCTGTGATGCAGTCCCTAAGGCTCTCACTCTTGATGAAATCCGTACTGCAACCCTAGAGGACCCAACTCTGCAAGCAACAGTGGATGCATTGACTAAGAAAAAGTTTCCACGCATCCCACCCTCAGGAGTAGACCAAGATGCATTCAAAGCACTTGAACGCATCCAGACAGAATTAAGTGTTACGCAACAACGCGACACCGTGCTGCGAGGTACTCGTATCGTCATTCCAGCTGTTCTCCAGCAACGTGCTCTGAAGCTTGCACATCAAGGACACCAAGGTCTTGTTAGGACCAAACAGCTGCTACGAGAAAAGGTGTGGTTTCCTGGCATTGATCGTCAAGCAAAGGATATGCATGATGCCTGTGTCCCTTGCCAAGCTGCAGTGGATACTTCAAGACCAACACCTCTACAACCTTCACCACTACCTGCTGCACCATGGACGGAAGTATCGATGGACTTCTGCGGACCACTACCAACTGGAGAGTACTTGATGGTAGTCATTGATGATCACTCACGTTATCCAGAAGTAGAAATCATCACTTCCACATCTGCAAAGGCTGTCATCCCGAAACTCGACAAGATTTTTTCAAACTTTGGCATTCCTGAAATTGTCAAGACGGACAATGGACCGCCATTCAATGGACAAGACTTCATCAACTTTTCTGAGCATATTGGATTCAAACACCGCCGTGTGATGCCACTACATCCTCAAGCAAATGGAGAAGTTGAGAGATTCATGCAACCTCTCATGAAAGCAGTACGCTGTGCTCATGCCGAAGGACGATCCTGGAAACAAGCTATGTATGCTTTTCTCAGGAACTACCATGCAACACCGCATGGAACACTGGGCAAGTTGCCTGGCGAACTTTTATTTGGACGTCCTATGAGGATCGCACTACCTGTCATGCCATCCGAGGTAACGGATAAACGTCTCGCTCAGAAGGATGCACTAGCCAAGGGCAAAATGAAAATTGCTCATGACCAACGTGCAAAGAAACAATTCATAAAGGTTGGAGATACTGTTCTCGTTAAAAAGAAAAAAGAGGGAAAGCTAGATATGCCATATGATACAAAACCATATAAAGTGATTAGTGTAAAAGGAACTATGGTAAGAGCGAGTAATAGAGATCATAGTATAGCACGTAATATGGCCTATTTCAAAGTGATTCCAACTAGTGTAGAAAATGATGAAGTGCAAAGTCGTGCAAAAGAAAAAGAAAAAATGAGTTATAACTCAATAAACAATTTATCAAGGGATGTTATGGTATTTGGGGACACTCGTCCTAAACGTCATGTTAAACGCCCTACACGATTTGATGATTAATTGTGTTCCTATGTAATGCAAAGTATTTACTTATTGTGCTAAACTAAATTTAATATTGTTTGAATAATGCAGATATCTCATTCAATATTTTGTAACTTTGTATTACAGTTTCTTTCATGTTTGTTTAACATTGCATATGTATTTTTAACATTGAAATCCTTTGTGGTAAAGATTAAGTTGTTTAAATTCTTTGTGTGCTTAATTATTGTTAAAGGTATGCAATATCTCTTGATATGTTAATAACTTACTTTGTGTCAATAACTTTGCTTTGTGCTACAAGCATGGTAGACATCCTGTATTCATTCTTTTTAAAGAAAAGGAGGGATGTCATGTTCACAGAAAATGGTACCATCCGTTTTCTATGTGTGACGGAGCAGACGCCAGAGAGAGAGAAGGTAAACAAGAGCGTACAGGACGCCCGCCAAGCGTCCTGTACGTCCTAAGCGTCCTTTAACCATTAAAGTCAGTAACCAAGCGATGGCTTTATATCAACCCCACAACCAAGACTTCCTCAGTAACACACAAACACCACAGTGCCCTCGAGGGGATACCAACTTTAATTTACAAAAAAGCCTCCAGATCTTTAGCCCCTGCTATTGCATTGCTCTTCAACAAGTCACTTGAACTCCAAACCTTTCCAGACATTCTAAAAAAAGCAAGAGTAACCCCTGTCCACAAATGTGGTGATCTCACAGATGTTAACAACTACAGACCTATATCAGTCCTGCCTAACTTGTCAAAAATATTTGAAAAACTAATCTACGAGCAGCTTTACTCTTTTCTAGCCAAACACAACATGCTTAGCTCTTGTCAATATGGCTTCAGACCCAAAAAAAGCACTAACGATGCACTTATTAGTATGCTTAACTCGATTCATACAGCTCTTGATAAAAATGAGTTCCCTGTTGGGTTATTTGTGGACCTGCGTAAGGCTTTTGACACTGTCAACCACCAAAACCTTCTTCTTAAATTACATCATTATGGTGTCAGAGGACACTCCCTGCAATACCTCAAATCCTACCTTACTGACAGGCTCCAGTATGTTTCTGTGAATAATTCAATTTCTCCCACCCTACCCATCAACATTGGTGTTCCTCAGGGCAGCATACTTGGCCCTCTCCTCTTTCTCATCTACATTAATGACCTTCCAAATGCCTCCCAACACCTCAAACCAATTCTATGTGCTACAAGCACAAACCAATACTGAGCTAAATAAAGTCCATCTTTGGCTAACTGCCAACAAACTCACCCTTAACATTGACAAAACTTTCTATATTCTGTTTGGCAATAAATCCTCTAATTAAATAAATCTCAAAATAAACAATACCCAAATTTGTAACAAATTAGATGGCAAATTCCTTGGCATTCTCATTGACCACAAGCTGAATTTCCAGGGACACATTCTGAATATATCAAAAAAAGTTTCAAAAACTGTTGGCATTCTCTCTAAGATCAGATATTATGTACCCCGCCCTGCCCTGGTGACTCTCTATTACTCCCTCATCTATCTATATCTCAACTATGGTATTTGTGCTTGGGGTTCTACTACCCAAAATCATTTACGTCCTCTAATTACTCAACACAAAGCTGCTATTAGGACAATCTCGAACTATGTTGGCCTCCGAATGCATGATAGAGCTGATAAGTTAGCCATCGAATCTGCCTTTAAAGGAGCCGTTGAGTGTAACCTTGGATTGTCAATGAGCAATCTGAGAGCAGCAGTACACCGAGAACTTCAACAAGATCTTGTAGATCTGAGGCAAAGTGAAATTGACACCAATAATTCCATCTATCATCATACTATCATGCAAGAGGAGCCGCACATCTATGGATCATCCAATAAAATCAGCAGACTTCTAGATGTTACTACTGCTCGGCTTAGACTCGGTTACAAGTATCTCTGGGAATTCTCATTATCTGCTGATGTAGACCTGACCAAATGTAAACTGTGTCAACAAAATTATTCGCACACCCTCCGTCACTATGTGATGGAGTGCGAAAAGATACGTGAATTTAGAGACAATTCTATAACCAATGTTCCAGCGATGTGTCAATATTTCATTCAAAATGATCTGCTACCAGAAATTTTAGCCAAATATCCCCAGTTTGCTAACTGTAGGTAGTAACTAAGTGATTGTAACCTATCCACCACTGCCCACTGGATGGGGGGCGGTGTGCAGGACAAACATCAATTTTGACACTAGCTCTCCACATATGTCAGTTGCTTAATTTAGAACCTGTACTTGAGGTCGATCTCGAACCCATTGTTGATGTGATGACTTATATTGAATTTTGTAACTAGCTCTCAAGATTGTAACTTGCTTAGCTAAATGAATTGTGGGGTTCAGTCCCTGAGCCCATTATGTGCCTCTATAACCCTATAAATTAATTTAAAAAGTACACCTATGGATGTCATCCAACAAACTCACACTAAATATAGAAAAGGCCTACTACATCTTATTTGGAAGCAAATCAACAAATGCAATTCAGCTTCAGATAGACAATATTAACATCAGTAATAAAAATGATGGAAAGTTTCTTGTCCTATACCCAGACAAGAGATTCAACTTCAGCCCCCACATACAATAGCTAACTAAGAACATCTCTAAAGCAGTTGGTATACTCTCGAAAATCAGATATTATATACCTAACTCTGCTCTCCTCTCACTGTTTTATGCACTAATCTATCCCTATCTTAATTATGGTATCTGTGCATGGGGTTCAACCACTGCAAACTACTTCAAGCCCATCACCCAGCAAAATTCTGCTATAAGAGCAATAACAAACTCTGCTTTCAGACAACACTCAGCCCCCGTGTTTAAATCCCTAAACACGCTAAACATAAACTCATTCCACACATTCTCTTGTGTCAGTTGCATAAACAAAACTCTGTTCTTAAATGCAAACCCTGTTCTGAAACTCTCTTTGGACAGATGTAATAGGATCCATAATCACCACACCAGAAAAAATATCTCTTTGATATCCCCAGAGTCAAACTTAATCTGTGTAAACACTCTATGCAAATAAAGGGACCCAGTTTATGGAACTCACTCCCTATTGAATTGAAAAGCTGTCCAACTTTTACGTCATTCAAAAACAATACTAAAAAGTACCTAATTTCATCTTCATAGTTTTTACATTTTGATTTAAAATTGCACTGTATCTATTGCTACCCAGTCTCCCAACTTTTATGTACCCAATCTGAACATCTTTATCATTGTGATCATTGCTGTCTTCTTATATGTGCTGTCAATCTACTTTATGGTGTCTATTAATCTTGTTTATATTACCAATCAAGCTGTCAATGTAATCAATCAGAGCTTTAATATACCAATGTGCTTTAATATACTTACTAATCTCTCTCATCTCATTTTTTTCTTGCAATGTATTTGTTATCATTTTATTAATTCTTCTAGAATTTACCTACTTAAAATTATCTGTTAGATTAAGGACCTGCCCGAAACGCTGCGCGTACTAGTGGCTTTACATGAGTGTAATTACTGTACTATGCTATGTATTCTCACAAACCCAATGTACCTTCTTGTATATAAATAAATAAATAAATAAAAATTAAAAAAAAAATGATCTGCCTAATGTCTCTAACATGCTTAAAAAAATCTACTTGTGGATGTCAACCAACAAACTCACACTAAACATAGAAAAGCATTTTACTTAAATAAATTAATAAATAAATTGTTAAAATGTCTTTTTTTTGGTCAGGATGGATGAGTGAAGCAATGAAAGCAATTTTGTTTTTATTAATTAAAGCAGCCAAATGTTGCTGGCAAATGGGGCAAAACTGCAAAAGTGGATGGTGTGGTGCTGCCTTCAGGTGTGGTGCTGCCTTCAGGTGAGGTGCTGCCTTCAGGTGTGGTGCTGCCTTCAGGTGTGGTGCTGCCTTCAGGTGAGGTGCTGCCTTCAGGTGTGGTGCTGCCTTCAGGTGTGGTGCTGCCTTCAGGTGAGGTGCTGCCTTCAGGTGTGGTGCTGCCTTCAGGTGTGGTGCTGCCTTCAGGTGTGGTGTTACCTTCAGGTGTGGTGCTGCCTTCAGGTGTGGTGCTGCCTTCAGGTGTGGTGCTGCCTTCAGGTGTGGTGCTGCCTTCAGGTGTGGTGCTGCCTTCAGGTGTGGACCTGCCTTCAGGTGTGGACCTGCCTTCAGGTGTGGTGCTGCCTTCAGGTGTGGTGCTGCCTTCAGGTGTGGTGCTGCCTTCAGGTGTGGTGCTGCCTTCAGGTGTGGTGCTTCCTTCAGGTGTGGACCTGCCTTCAGGTGTGGACCTGCCTTCAGGTGTGGTGCTGCCTTCAGGTGTGGTGCTGCCTTCAGGTGTGGTGCTGCCTTCAGGTGTGGATCAGCCTTCAGGTGTGGATCTGCCTTCAGGTGTGGTGCTGCCTTCAGGTGTGGTGCTGCCTTCAGGTGTGGTGCTGCCTTCAGGTGTGGTGCTGCCTTCAGGTGTGGTGCTGCCTTCAGGTGTGGTGCTGCCTTCAAGTGTGGTGCTGCCTTCAGGTGTGGTGCTGCCTTCAGGTGTGGATCAGCCTTCAGGTGTGGATCTGCCTTCAGGTGTGGTGCTGCCTTCAGGTGTGGTGCTGCCTTCAGGTGTGGTGCTGCCTTCAGGTGTGGATCAGCCTTCAGGTGTTGTTCCTCTTGGATGATCTTGTCCCTCTCTGTCTCACACCTGTAAGAATGAGTGATATGATTGATGGGAAACAAAGTGCAGGCAAGACAATGGAGGCCAGTAGTAATCAGCTTGTCACTACACAACTTTTGCCCTTGCTTCAAAAGAGCCAGGATTCCACTATTATTTTTGGGTGATAAGTGCTTCTCTTCAATAGTGTACTTGTTAGGATCCTGTAATATATAAAATATTTAATGGGATTTAAGACATTTACAAATTTGTCTGAAAATACTAAAGAAATTAGAATATATAAATAATGAAAATTTTTGATAAAAGTTCACATGTGAAAGACACCAGTATATTAAAACCATGGAATTGTCTACCTGTCAAAGCCATAAATAACAAGACATAAAGTATAAAATTAGTATATATAAGTCTAAAGTTCTGCTGGATAAATGTTTATGAAGAACTGAATTGCAACACACATTTAATTTAAGCTGTTAGCTTACCTTGCTTAGATATGAAGGGAAAATTCCACATAACTCTTTAGTATGTTCGGTTAAAATCTCTCTCTTCTTCTTGTAATATGTGAGATAATGCAGCATTTCTTGAATGGTATGTTGTTGCTCCTCTCTGGATCTCTTCTCAAGCTCAACATCTTCTACTGCCTTCTTTTTTTGAGCCAGGGACACTAATAAAAGAAGAAAATTTATTTACTGTAAGTAAACTAAAACTCAATTTAATGTAATTACAGTTTAGGTACTTGCATAATACATTTATTTATTTATTTATATATATACAGAAGGTACATTGGGATTGTGAGGATACATAATATGGTAATTGCAATCTTGTAAAGCCACTAGTACACGCTGCGTTTCGGGCAGGTCCTTAATCTAAGAAAATTTTAAGTAGGCATTTACCTGCAAAATTTATAAAAAATGATAACAGTTACAAAGCAAGAAAAAAAATAAAAGATGAGAGAAAATTGTAGGTATATTAAAGCACATAGGTAGCTCAGATTGATTGCAATGACAGCTTGAATGGTAGTTTAACAAAAATTAGTAGGCACAATACAGCATATGGCTAGCACATAAAAGAAGACAGCCATGATCACAATGATAAAGTTGTTTGGATTAAGTACATAAAGATTGGGAGATTGGGTAATTGGGTACATAACATACATAGTTTATTTTGCAGTATCAACCTGATAAAAACCTACAGATTATGATACTGCGCCTATTTTACAAATAGTAGTGATGATATTTGTCTTTAAAAATAAGCAAAGCTTATCCATTATGCATGCTAAATGTTACTTGTCTTAATAATGCCAAATTGTAACCCCTGATAAAATAAGATGTAGTTACATACCATTTTTGCTATGATGAGGCAGTAAATTGTGCCATGGCAGGATACCTTCTATTGCATCCTTTTCACTGAGAGTTTCAGAGTTTTCACTATTGTAGGTTTTTATGAAGCCTTGAAGCTTTTTCCTGTCACACTCATTTTTGTGCTGGAGTGAACAGCGCATTTTACTGGATGCTGCAAATAAAGTCTTTTGGGCTGAAAGTTTTAAAGTTGTTACGAAAATTTCCTTATCCTTTACCTACATACAAATTATAGACAAGAGCTAAACAGAAAATGCTTCAGAGTTAACAAAGACAAATAGTAGGCCTACCTACACGAGTGGTAATCAGATTTTTGCGATGCCTAATAGAGTGTGCAACTGCCTCGATAGAATATTTGATGTTCCTCGAGGTTGTTCCAGTGTTTAACTCTAACTCCTGACAAATCATTTGTAGGTCAGATCGCCATTCTTGAATCAATGACTTTTGAACATCAAGTTTGTCGATCTCATTTGAAACTGTTATTTCCGTCTCTCTGGCCTATTTGAAAATATAATAAATTTAATGAACAAATCACATTAACCGTGATGAGTGGTTCGAACCTCTGGGCTTGGCATTCCCAGATGCTTGCTCTAGTCGAATGCGCCACAACATGGTCAGAAGAATTGCAGCCTAGGCTACTACTACACCCACAATTCATTTTTTCTTTATTATGCACCCCCTTACCCATTCCATGGGCGGTTGTGCATGCAGTTCCCCATGCACTTGGTCTATGTCCTCCAGTAGTTCTACCTCTGATGGACCTTTCAATACACATAGAATTCATATTATTGTGATATATCAATACACGGAGAAAGACACTGAAATGGGGGCATGAAAGGCAGAACTACTGAATGACAGAGACCGAGTTCATGGGGGAATTGTGTGAAACCTGTTTGGCTTCAGTGGAAGCCTTGGGATCCTTGTGGGTGCAGTAGTACTCCAAGTTGCAATTCATTTGACCATGTCGTAGCGTAGTGGACCAGAGCATGCATCTGAGAACACTCAGTGCATGGGGTTCGAACCCTCATCACAGTTCCTGTGATATATCACGATACTGTGATTTCTCTGTGTACACATTTGATATTACTTTGAATCATGCATTTACGTTAATAAAATTAAATACTATATACTTTACACAAATTAACCTTATTGTTATATAGCAAAAGTTCAAGCAGTTAATTCAAGGAAATGGTCGCTAATTTATAATGGAAAATATATGTAGTACATGATCTGAACCCATAACTAACCTATAAATGCATTATAATACCTTTCACATATAAATACATTGATGGATGGAAAATGACAATGTCCAATCAAACAGCATTGTCCTGCTTTCTCCTTAATTTGTCATTGTCTCTGCATTTGTTTTTCTTTTTTGATTATTGATTATTTAGAATGATTAGTATATGTTAAACAAAACTTTATAGGCATTAAGCACAAGTTCTGTACATAATATTTATGATGTGTGTCCATTAAATAAACCCTCATTTAAATACCAACCAATGATGTTGGGACATAACCAACATCAAATGATTCCAAAGTTTCTTCACCAACTGCCAAATAACTTTGAGTGTAAGTTCTGCCACTAGTAGAACAGTCCGCATTGTGAATGTGTGGTGGTGAAAGTATAGCAGGCAGAATGTCTGGGTGCCACATTGGAAGATTTAAGCATGGGTACATAATTGCAAATTGTATATTAACATATTTACAGACAAATCTCTAGATATTACTATAACTAACCTTATGCTACCAAGTTGTTCAGTGTTATAGTAATTTAATCTCCATAATTGTCTAGCATACACTTAAAAATGGGCCAAAAAAGGACTTTCTGGTACTGGCGCTCAAGAGGTTCTCTAGTCGTCACTGCTATTCTCCGGTGAAATGCTGAAGAGAAAATAATAGTGTTAGAAGAACAAAAGTACAAGAAGAAAACCAGAAAATTATGCTTATGCAAAATTATGCTACAATGTACCTATTAATAATCTTCAAATTTGGCTACAAATTACCTACTTATAATTATGTGTTAAATTATGGACTTTCCCCATAATGATATACATGTTAGTGGCATTACCTATACTGCCTACCTGGGGCCCCCTAGAGAGATAGTGACACAAGTTATGGTAATCCCTTTAGTAAGGTGCTGGGTCAACATAAATAAGCTATAACTAATAAGGACACAAATCAATAGGTTCATTTAACAGTGGTATTAACAGCTATATATATTTAGCTAAGAATAAGTTTTTACAAGTGTAACAAAGTGAAAGGAATGTATGAAAATTTTGATGATATATATAAAATGCTCATTGACTTGAACCTGTCTTCCTATATAAAGTATAAAAATGGTAAACACCATTAATGTTGCCTGTAGATATTTTTGGAACATCTGGTACGTATACCATACTGTCAAAAATCCGATGATCTATCTGAAAAACTAATTGGTAGTGCATTTTTTGAATTCATTGCATAGCCTTATATACTAACAAAAATAAAACAAATTGTAGAGAAAAACAAACACAACATTATAACACCATCTTGTGTATTCTATGGTACACAAGAAAACATACCTTATACTGACAGAAGAACTATGCATACTGCTGAAACTACTTTCCACAAAATATCTGAACCAAGGGATAGTCCCCCAAGATTTTAAATATGAACATTTCACCCTTACAGTATTAAAAAAAATCAGAAATAGTTCAGCACAAAACTAATGTTCGATCAGCTTGCAAGCTGATGGTGAAAAGGAGGGAATCATTGACCATCTATCAGTGAACAATGTTATTCAATCAACACACCAAGGTCTTCTTAAAAACAGATGCTACCTGAGTTTATAGTTAGATAAATATACACACATACCAAAAGAATAGGGGGTGGTAGGAGAAGAAAATATCAAAGTGTTCAGTGAGGATCCGCAAGGTCTTCTCTGAGTACTTCTATTTTCTTCCCCGAGGCTATGGGTCCCTACACTTGCACCAGAGGTGGTACCCCTTCTGAATGCTACCTTATACACCTCCTCACTTCTTGGATATGGTACCATGGTACTCAGACAAAGGGTTTCCGGTGGATGTAGTATAAATGGATTTTGCTAAAGACTTTAATAAGGTACCACATGAAAGACTAACAAGGAAATTACAGGTTCATGGAATACATTGTAGAATGGACAAAACAATACTTAAAACAAAGAGAGCAAAGGGTCATACTAAATGGGAATGAATCTGATGAAATGTGGTAAGTGGAGTACCTCAGGGGTACATTTTGGGGTCTAAAATATTTGTCATATACTGAACATCTATGACATAGAATATAATATAATCAACCATATCTTTATATTGGCAAATGGTTAGCGTATCACGAGCACTTTGTCCCAGGGTTCCTGGGGGCGGCAGTGGACCCCCTACCGACCCTGTGGGCGGTAGTGGACCCCCTACCGACCCTGTGGGCGGTAGTGGACCCCCTACCGACCCTGTGGGCGGCAGTGGACCCCTACCGACCCTGTTAGTGGTAGTGGATCCTCTACCGACCCTGTGGGTGGTAGTGGATCCTTTACCGACCCTGTGGGCGGCAGTGGATCCTCTACCGACCCTGTGGGCGGTAGTGGACCCCCTACCGACCCTGTGGGCGGTAGTGGATCCCCTACCGACCCTGTGGGCGGTAGTGGATCCCCTACCGACCCTGTGGGCGGTAGTGGATCCCCTACCAGCCCTGTGGGTCCTAGATCATAACACAGAACGAAAAGGCAATGTAAAGGATCTGGGTGTACTCATGTCGGAAGACCTTACCTTTAAAGAACACAATAAAGTATCCGTCACAACTGCAAGAAAAATGACAGGTTGGATAACAAGAACTTTTCACACTAGAGATGCTATACCGATGATGATGCTTTTCAAAACGCTTGTGCTCTCTAGAGTGGAGTACTACTGCACAATGACAGCACCTTTCAAAGCTGGAGAAATTGCTGACCTGGAGAGCGTGCAGAGATCCTTTACTGGTAAAATCCACTCAGTAAAACATCTAAACTATTCGGACCGACTAAAGAGCCTAAAACTGTACTCCCTTGAGCGCAGGCGGGAGAGGTACTTAATAATTTATACGTGGGAAATATTAGAGGGGCTGGTCCCAAACCTGCACACAGAAATAACATCACATGAGACCAGAAGACATGGCAGGATGTGCAGAATACCCCCGTTGAAAAGCGGAGGTGCAACACGTACTGTGAGAGAGAACTCTATCAACATCAGAGGCCCGAGACTGTTCAACACGCTTCCACTACACATAAGGGGCATAACTGGCCGACCCCTCACAGTGTTCAAGAGAGAACTGGATAAGCACCTCCAAAGGATACCTGATCAACTAGGCTGTGACTCATACGTCAGGCTGCGAGCAGCCGCGTCCAACAGCCTGGCTGATCAGTCCAGCAACCAGAAGGCCTGGTCGACGACCGGGCCGCGGGGACGCTAAGCCCCGGAAGCACCTCAAGGTAACCTCAAGGTGGCAGCCAAGTGTGTTGTCTCTCAAGGTAACCTCAAGGTAAGGTGGGCGGCAGTGGACCCCCTATCGACCCTGTGGGCGGTAATGGGCCCTATATACTAATCCCGTGGGCAATTCTGGGCCATATACTCATCCTATGGGCGGCAATGGAAGCCATACACATCCAGTGGGCCTTATTGGACCCCATACCCATCCTATGGGTGGTATTGGACCCCATACTCATCCTATGGGTGGTATTGGACCCCATACCCATCCTATGGGTGGTAGTGGACCCCATACCTATCATGTGGGTGGTGGTGGTGCACACCCATACCCATCCTGTGGATGATAGTGGTCACCATATCCATCCTTTGGGCAGTTGTGGGCCAAAACACATCCTGCAAGTGGTATGGACCTCTTACCCACCTAATAAGTAGTAGTGGACCCTATACCCATCCTACAGTGATAGTACACACCATTCCATCCTGTTTGCAGTCGTTTCCCCCATAGACATGCCACTGTAACTTCGTTTTCTGTAGACGTTCCTACAATACATTCTTTATAGATGTTTAAAGCAGAAACTAGTGTACTCTCCGAATTGTGCTTGCGGCGGTTATGCTGTGGCTCTTTGGTCCCGCCTCTCAACTATCAATAAACTGGTGTACAGGTTCCTGAGCCTACTGGGCTCTATCATATGTACATTATAAACTGTGTATGGAGTCAGCCTCCACCACAACACTGCCTAATGCATTCCACAGTGTTTACAAGACGGTCGATGGGTGAGGACGTCGTTCCGTTGCTCTCGTCTCGCCTGCACCCTTTGTCAGGGTAACACCTCTGCAACATATCGCATCCTACACATCTCCTCCCATGCTGGGTACTGAGATGGAGAATCGGTTAACAGGAGAACTGGCTACTCCCCACGGCAATATTTACATGGACACAAACTCAGAAAGCAGTCAGCCAGTTGAGTAATTTTCAAGAAGTTCTAACCAGGGGACAGAAGAAACGGAGAAGACAGGATGTGGGGCGTAGTGTTGACAGTGTACCTAACGCAAAACGACAAGAGAATGAGGAACGACTCTGAGACTGATCAAACCAGAGTCGACGAACGGACAGAACGATGTGAGGAAGGTGAGGGTCAGCGGAGGTGGAGGCTTCTCTTCCCTGCCTCATGCACACTGGCCTACCACCACAAGCTGCTGTGGACAGTCAAACGTGGAAGAGAACACCGCAAGTTCGAGCCCCTGCTGAAGGAAGGTGTGAACAGACCTTACTTAACGGTAGGTTCTATGGAGGCAGTTGTGTATCTTACCCAGCAAGGATATGATGGAATTGCTATGGAAATACCGGAGGTGAACGAGAAGCTGACGAAGGTAATTATCTACAAATACCTTCAGATTCTAGACCCCGAATTCATCCTCGACGACCAACGAATTACCAGGCAGGACTACTGTATCCCACGTAGTTAACCAGGCAGGACTACTGTATCCCACGTAGTTAACGAGGCAGGACTACTGTATCCCACGTAGTTAACCAGGCAGGACTACTATAGCCCACGTAGTTAACCAGACAGGACTACTGTAGCCAGTAGTTAACCAGGCAGGACTACTGTAGCCCACGTAGTTAACCAGGCAGGACTACTGTAGCCCACGTAGTTAACCAGGCAGGACTACTGTAGCCAGTAGTTAACCAGGCAGGACTACTGTAGCCCACGTAGTTAACCAGACAGGACTACTGTAGCCAGTAGTTAACCAGGCAGCACTACTGTAGCCCACGTAGTTAACCAGGCAGGACTACTGTAGCCCATGTAGTTAACCAGGCAGGACTACTGTAGCCCACGTAGTTAACCAGGCAGGACTACTGTAGCCCATGTAGTTAACCAGGCAGGACTACTGTAGCCCACGTAGTTAACCAGGCAGGACTACTGTAGCCCATGTAGTTAACCAGACAGGACTACTGTAGCCAGTAGTTAACCAGGCAGGACTACTGTAGCCCACGTAGTTAACCAGGCAGGACTACTGTAGCCCATGTAGTTAACCAGGAAGGACTACTGTAGCCCACGTAGTTAACCAGGCAGGACTACTGTAGCCCATGTAGTTAACTAGGCAGGACTACTGTAGCCCACGTAGTTAACCAGGCAGGACTACTATAGCCCATGTAGTTAACTAGGCAGGACTACTGTAGCCCATGTAGTTAACCAGGCAGGACTACTGTAGCCCACGTAGTTAACCAGGCAGGACTACTGTAGCCCATGTAGTTAACCAGGCAGGACTACTGTAGCCCATGTAGTTAACCAGGCAGGACTACTGTAGCCCACGTAGTTAACCAGGCAGGACTACTGTAGCCCACGTAGTTAACCAGGCAGGACTACTGTAGCCCACGTAGTTAACCAGGCAGGACTACTGTAGCCCATGTAGTTAACCAGACAGGACTACTGTAGCCAGTAGTTAACCAGGCAGGACTACTGTAGCCCACGTAGTTAACCAGGCAGGACTACTGTAGCCCATGTAGTTAACCAGGCAGGACTACTGTAGCCCACGTAGTTAACCAGGCAGGACTACTGTAGCCCATGTAGTTAACTAGGCAGGACTACTGTAGCCCACGTAGTTAACCAGGCAGGACTACTATAGCCCATGTAGTTAACTAGGCAGGACTACTGTAGCCCATGTAGTTAACCAGGCAGGACTACTGTAGCCCACGTAGTTAACCAGGCAGGACTACTGTAGCCCATGTAGTTAACCAGGCAGGACTACTGTAGCCCATGTAGTTAACCAGGCAGGACTACTGTAGCCCACGTAGTTAACCAGGCAGGACTACTGTAGCCCACGTAGTTAACCAGGCAGGACTACTGTAGCCCACGTAGTTAACCAGGCAGGACTACTATAGCCCATGTAGTTAACTAGGCAGGACTACTGTAGCCCATGTAGTTAACCAGGCGGGACTACTGTAGCCCACGTAGTTAACCAGGCAGGACTACTGTAGCCCATGTAGTTAACCAGGCAGGACTACTGTAGCCCATGTAGTTAACCAGGCAGGACTACTGTAGCCCACGTAGTTAACCAGGCAGGACTACTGTAGCCCACGTAGTTAACCAGGCAGGACTACTGTAGCCCACGTAGTTAACCAGGCAGGACTACTGTAGCCCATTTAGTTAACCAGACAGGACTACTGTAGCCAGTAGTTAACCAGGCAGGACTACTGTAGCCCACGTAGTTAACCAGGCAGGACTACTGTAGCCCATGTAGTTAACCAGGCAGGACTACTGTAGCCCACGTAGTTAACCAGGCAGGACTACTGTAGCCCATGTAGTTAACTAGGCAGGACTACTGTAGCCCACGTAGTTAACCAGGCACGACTACTATAGCCCATGTAGTTAACTAGGCAGGACTACTGTAGCCCATGTAGTTAACCAGGCAGGACTACTGTAGCCCACGTAGTTAACCAGGCAGGACTACTGTAGCCCATGTAGTTAACCAGGCAGGACTACTGTAGCCCATGTAGTTAACCAGGCAGGACTACTGTAGCCCATGTAGTTAACCAGGCAGGACTACTGTAGCCCATGTAGTTAACTAGGCAGGACTACTGTAGCCCATGTAGTTAACCAGGCAGGACTACTGTAGCCCACGTAGTTAACCAGGCAGGACTACTGTAGCCCATGTAGTTAACCAGACAGGACTACTGTAGCCCATGTAGTTAACCAGGCAGGACTACTGTAGCCCATGCAGTTAACCAGACAGGACTACTGTAGCCAGTAGTTAACCAGGCAGGACTACTGTAGCCCATGCAGTTAACCAGGCAGGACTACTGTAGCCCATGTAGTTAACCAGGCAGGACTACTGTAGCCCACGTAGTTAACCAGGCAGGACTACTGTAGCCCACGTAGTTAACCAGGCAGGACTACTGTAGCCCATGTAGTTAACCAGACAGGACTACTGTAGCCAGTAGTTAACCAGGCAGGACTACTGTAGCCCACGTAGTTAACCAGGCAGGACTACTGTAGCCCATGTAGTTAACCAGGCAGGACTACTGTAGCCCACGTAGTTAACCAGGCAGGACTACTGTAGCCCATGTAGTTAACTAGGCAGGACTACTGTAGCCCACGTAGTTAACCAGGCAGGACTACTATAGCCCATGTAGTTAACTAGGCAGGACTACTGTAGCCCATGTAGTTAACCAGGCAGGACTACTGTAGCCCACGTAGTTAACCAGGCAGGACTACTGTAGCCCATGTAGTTAACCAGGCAGGACTACTGTAGCCCATGTAGTTAACCAGGCAGGACTACTGTAGCCCACGTAGTTAACCAGGCAGGACTACTGTAGCCCACGTAGTTAACCAGGCAGGACTACTGTAGCCCACGTAGTTAACCAGGCAGGACTACTATAGCCCATGTAGTTAACTAGGCAGGACTACTGTAG
Organism: Procambarus clarkii; assembly: GCF_040958095.1. NCBI lineage: Eukaryota > Metazoa > Arthropoda > Malacostraca > Decapoda > Cambaridae > Procambarus > Procambarus clarkii. Next base: position 42,329,682 of record NC_091186.1, on the reverse strand, counting down.
CCCATGTAGTTAACCAGGCGGGACTACTGTAGCCCACGTAGTTAACCAGGCAGGACTACTGTAGCCCATGTAGTTAACCAGGCAGGACTACTGTAGCCCATGTAGTTAACCAGGCAGGACTACTGTAGCCCACGTAGTTAACCAGGCAGGACTACTGTAGCCCACGTAGTTAACCAGGCAGGACTACTGTAGCCCACGTAGTTAACCAGGCAGGACTACTGTAGCCCATTTAGTTAACCAGACAGGACTACTGTAGCCAGTAGTTAACCAGGCAGGACTACTGTAGCCCACGTAGTTAACCAGGCAGGACTACTGTAGCCCATGTAGTTAACCAGGCAGGACTACTGTAGCCCACGTAGTTAACCAGGCAGGACTACTGTAGCCCATGTAGTTAACTAGGCAGGACTACTGTAGCCCACGTAGTTAACCAGGCACGACTACTATAGCCCATGTAGTTAACTAGGCAGGACTACTGTAGCCCATGTAGTTAACCAGGCAGGACTACTGTAGCCCACGTAGTTAACCAGGCAGGACTACTGTAGCCCATGTAGTTAACCAGGCAGGACTACTGTAGCCCATGTAGTTAACCAGGCAGGACTACTGTAGCCCATGTAGTTAACCAGGCAGGACTACTGTAGCCCATGTAGTTAACTAGGCAGGACTACTGTAGCCCATGTAGTTAACCAGGCAGGACTACTGTAGCCCACGTAGTTAACCAGGCAGGACTACTGTAGCCCATGTAGTTAACCAGACAGGACTACTGTAGCCCATGTAGTTAACCAGGCAGGACTACTGTAGCCCATGCAGTTAACCAGACAGGACTACTGTAGCCAGTAGTTAACCAGGCAGGACTACTGTAGCCCATGCAGTTAACCAGGCAGGACTACTGTAGCCCATGTAGTTAACCAGGCAGGACTACTGTAGCCCACGTAGTTAACCAGGCAGGACTACTGTAGCCCATGTAGTTAACCAGACAGGACTACTGTAGCCAGTAGTTAACCAGGCAGGACTACTATAGCTCATGTAGTTAACTAGGCAGGACTACTGTAGCCCACGTAGTTAACCAGGCAGGACTACTGTAGCCCATGTAGTTAACCAGGCAGGACTACTGTAGCCCACGTAGTTAACCAGGCAGGACTACAGTATCCCACGTAGTTAACCAGGCAGGACTACTGTAGCCCACGTAGTTAACCAGGCAGGACTACTGTAGCCCATGTAGTTAACCAGGCAGGACTACTGTAGCCCACGTAGGGAACCAGGCAGGACTACTGTAGCCAGTAGTTAACCAGGCAGGACTACTGTAGCCAGTAGTTAACGAGGCAGAACTACTGTAGCCCACGTAGTTAACCAGGCAGGACTACTGTAGCCCACGTAGTTAACCAGGCAGGACTACTGTAGCCCACGTAGTTAACCAGACAGGACTACTGTAGCCCATGTAGTTAACCAGGCAGGACTACTGTAGCCAGTAGTTAACCAGGCAGGACTACTGTAGCCCACGTAGTTAACCAGGCAGGACTACTGTAGCCCACGTAGTTAACCAGGCAGGACTACTGTAGCCCACGTAGTTAACCAGGCAGGACTACTGTAGCCCATGTAGTTAACTAGGCAGGACTACTGTAGCCCATGTAGTTAACCAGGCAGGACTACTGTAGCCCATGTAGTTAACCAGGCAGGACTACTGTAGCCATTGTAGTTAACTAGGCAGGACTACTGTAGCCCATGTAGTTAACCAGACAGGACTACTGTAGCCCATGTAGTTAACCAGGCAGGACTACTGTAGCCCACGTAGTTAACCAGGCAGGACTACTGTAGCCCACGTAGTTAACCAGGCAGGACTACTGCAGCCCATGAAGTTAACTAGGCAGGACTACTGTAGCCCACGTAGTTAACCAGGCAGGACTACTGTAGCCCATGTAGTTAACCAGGCAGGACTACTGTAGCCCACGTAGTTAACCAGGCAGGACTACTGTAGCCCATGTAGTTAACCAGGCAGGACTACTGTAGCCCACGTAGGGAACCAGGCAGGACTACTGTAGTCCACGTAGTTAACCAGGCAGGACTACTGTAGCCCATGTAGTTAACCAGGCAGGACTACTGTAGCCCACGTAGTTAACCAGGCAGGACTACTGTAGCCCATGTAGTTAACCAGACAGGACTACTGTAGCCCACGTAGTTAACCAGGCAGGACTACTGTAGCCCATGTAGTTAAATTGGCAGGACTACTGTAGCCCATGTAGTTAACCAGGCAGGACTACTGTAGCTAGTTAGTTAACTAGGCAGGACTACTGTAGCCCACGTAGTTAACCAGGCAGGACTACTGTAGCCCACGTAGTTAACCAGGCAGGACTACTGTAGCCCATGTAGTTAACCAGGCAGGACTACTGTAGCCCACGTAGTTAACCAGACAGGACTACTGTAGCCAGTAGTTAACGAGGCAGGACTACTGTAGCCCACGTAGTTAACCAGGCAGGACTACTGTAGCCCACGTAGTTAACCAGGCAGGACTACTGTAGCCCACGTAGTTAACCAGGCAGGACTACTGTAGCCAGTAGTTAACCAGGCAGGACTACTGTAGCCTACCAATGACTACATTGTATTCCGGTTTAAAGTTGCTTACTTTTGTTGAATCCAATTTGTCTAAAAGTCATAATACAATTACAGTTGCTAGTGTGGCAAGCCCCACTGGCTTTGTTCACTGTATATGTGGCCGTTTTCACCGTCACTGTCGCTTTATTCATCGTCATTGGCCTTGTTAACTGTATATGTGACTTTGGCTGGCTTTGTTCTTCATCGATCTGGCCTTGTTCACCGTGAATGTCAACCTGTTCACCTTAACTGTGGCTTTGTTCATCGTCACACCGGCAGTGTTAACTATCACCGTGGCTTTGTTCAGCATAACTCTGCGTTCTTCACCGTTGCTATTTTGTTCGCAGTCTCAGAACTTATTTTATTGTTTATTTAAATAACTGTTGTTCCATACTTGCACCAAAGCCACACAGACGTGTTAATTATTAAAAGCATTACATTTGCACGTAAGGATATAAAAAACTCATAAGTTTTATTTAAATGAATATAGTACTGATTCTAGACTACTAGAATCGACTTAGTCGAACCATCGAGTCAGCCGAGTCGAACCATCGAAAGCTTGTGTTGGGTCAAAGAGATTCCCTTCTGAATCAAGCCTAAAGCACCGTCAAGAGTACTCTTGAAGCTTATTGGGTCATCTCTCCTGAATCTCTGAAGAATTTCGTCAGATACTTGATGAGTCTCGATGTACTAGGAGCTCACGATCCCTAGAGCTTTAAGGTAATAATCTTGAGATGATTTCAGGGCTTTATAGTGTCCCCGCGGCCCGGTCCTCGACCAGGCCTCCACCCCCAGGAAGCAGCCCGTAACAGCTGACTAACACCCAGGTACCTATTTTACTGCTAGGTAACAGGGGCATATGGTGAAAGAAACTCTGCCCATTGTTTCTCGCCGGCGCCCGGGATTGAACCCGGGACCACAGGATAACAAGTCCAGCGTGCTGTCCGCTCGGTCGACCGGCTCCCCTAACAGTCCATGCATGCAGTCAAGGTTGCATAAACTGTGGTCAAGGGGCGGACGTGTTGGACACGGAATTGTAACATGGAGATGACTGCTTCAAAGACTTTGTTTAAACTTGTATCTTTTGATGAAGAATGATATCGACACACTATCGGATATGATATCAGATATCCAACCCCAACCCACATACACTAAATGGTGTTGTTAATAATGAACTAAAAAAAGTTCACTTATGGATGTCAACCAACAAACTAACACTTAACATAGAAAAGATCTACTACATCCTATTCGGAAGCAAATCTACAAATACAATTCAGCTTCAGATTGACAATGTAAACATTAGCAATAAAAATGATGGAAAGTTTCTTGGCATATTCCTAGACAAGAGACTCAACTTCAGTACCCACATACAACACATAACTAAGAAAGTCTCTAAAACAGTTGGTATACTCTCCAAAATCAGATATTATGTTCCTAACTCTGCTCTCATCTCTCTATATTTTGCACTAATCTATCCCTATCTCAACTATGGTATCTGTGCATGGGGTTCAACCACTGCAAACCACCTCAAGTCCATCATCACCCAGCAAAAATCTGCTATCAGAATAATATCAAATTCTGCTTTCAGACAACACACAGCGCCCTTGTTTAACTCCCTAAACATGCTAAACATCATCTCACTCCACAAATTCTCTTGTGTCAACTACATTTACAAAACCCTGTTCTTAAATGCAAATCCTTGTCTGAAACTCTTCTTGGACAGATGTAATAGGACCCATTATCACCACACTAGAAATAAATATCTCTTTGATATCCCCAGAGTTAAACTTAATCTGTGTAAACACTCTATGCAAATAAAGGGACCCAGTTTATGGAACTCACTCCCTACTGAATTGAAAAGCTGTCCAACTTTTACATCATTCAAAATCAATACTAAAAAGTACCTAATTTCATCTTCATAGTTTTTCACTTTTTGCCTTATAATTGCACTGTATCAATTGCTACCCAATCTCCCAACCTTTATGTTCCCAATTTGAACATCTTTACCATTGTGATCATTGCTGTTTTCTTATATGTGCTGCCAATCTGTTGTATGGGGTTTATAAATCTTGTTTATCTGTATCTTTTGCTACCCAGTCTCCCAATCTTTATGTACCCAATCTGAACATCTTTACCATTGTGATCATTGCTGTCTTATATGTGCTGTCAATCTGCTGTATGGTGTCTATTAACCTTGTTTAAATTACTAATCAAGCTGTCAATGTAATTAATCAGAGCTTTAATATAACAATGTGCTTTATTATACCTACTTATCTCTCTCATCTCATTTTTCTCTTGTAAGGTATCTTTATCATTTATCAATTCTGATTGAAATTACCTACTTAAAATTATCTGCTAGATTAAGGACCTGCCCGAAACGCTGCGCGTACTAGTGGCTTTACAAGAATGTAAATACTGGACTATCCAATGTATTCTCACAAACCCAATGTACCTTCTTGTATATATATATAAATAAATAAATAAATAAATAAATAAATAAATAAATAAATAAATAAATAAATAAACTGGCAGCTGATGGCCAGTGTCTGCGACCGTGTGCTGAAGGATTTCCCAGAAATAATATATATATATATATATATATATATATATATATATATATATATATATATATATATATATATATATATATATATATATATATATATATATATATATATATATATATATATATATATATAACTGAAAACTCACACCCCAGAAGTGACTCGAACCGATACTCCCAGGAGCAACGCAACTGGTATGTACAAGACGCCTTAATCCACTTGACCATCACGACCGGACATAATGAGGTGATAGCCGAGGCTATTTGAACCACCCCACAGCCGGCACTCGGATAGTGATCTTGGGCATAGCATTTTACCAAATCACCTCATTCTTTGGGGCACACGTGAGGAACACAAATGCGAACAAGCCTGAATGGTCCCCAGGACAATATGCAACTGAAAACTCACACCCCAGAAGTGACTCGAACCCATACTCCCAGGAGCAACGCAACTGGTATGTACAAGACGCCTTAATCCACTTGACCATCACGACCGGACAAAATGAGGTGATAGCCGAGGCTATTTGAACCACCCCACCTCATTTTGTCCGGTCGTGATGGTCAAGTGGATTAAGGCATCTTGTACATACCAGTTGCGTTGCTCCTGGGAGTATGGGTTCGAGTCACTTCTGGGGTGTGAGTTTTCAGTTGCATATTGTCCTGGGGACCATTCAGGCTTGTTCGCAACAAGTGGATTAAGGCGTCTTGTACATACCAGTTGCGTTGCTCCTGGGAGTATGGGTTCGAGTCACTTCTGGGGTGTGAGTTTTCAGTTGCATATTGTCCTGGGGACCATTCAGGCTTGTTCGCATATATATATATATATATATATATATATATATATATATATATATATGTATATATATATATATATATGTATATATATATATATGTCGTACCTAGTAGGCAGAACGCACTTTTATGCCTACTATGCAAGGCCCGATTTGCCTAATAAGCCAAGTTTTCCTGAATTAATATATTTTCTCTATTTTTTTTCTTATGAAATGATAAAGCTACCCATTTCATTATGTATGAGGTCAATTTTTTTTAATGGAGTTAAAATTAATGTAGATATATGACCAAACCTAACCAACCCTGCCTAACCTAACCTAACCTATCTTTATAGGTTAGGTTGGGTTAGGTAGTAGAAAAATTTAGGTTAGGTTAGGTTAGGTAGGCTAGGTAGTCGAAAAAACATTAATTCATGAAAACTTGGCTTATTAGGCAAATCGGACCTTGCATAGTAGGCTGAGAAGTGCGTTCTGGCTACTAGGTACGACATATATATATATATATATATATATATATATATATATATATATATATATATATATATATATATATATATATATATATAGGTATGCTATATATAATATAGCCTAAATCACACATTATCTTAGATTCGCGGAGTGGAGATGCACTCCTCTCGTGGGACCCTGTGAAGCTTTCTTCCTGTAGGACCACGTGAAGCTGTCTTGCAGTGGCTTCACCCGGGATACAGAGAGTGGAGGCGCGTTCTCTCTCAGTGGGGGTTCAATAGGCCAGTTCTTTCCCTTTTAACGAGAGCCAATATTCGTAATTTTAGTCTTATTAACGTTGGTTACTCTTAGATCCCTTTCCCAGGGAAAACAATTTAGTACAGATGACGCGCGTCACTTTACATATTATAAATGTATTATAACACATTTTAATTGTTAATTATTATTAATATATTTGATGCAGTATTACTCTTCTCTAAGCTTGATATTATTATTTCGGTCCGTTCTGGACCATTCTCAAGTCCACAATCGACTTGAGAATGGTCCAGGACGGACCCTTCACGTTCTAGTGTGTGGTCTGGTCAACATAGGAAGACAATGGACTTGAGAATGGTCCAGGACGGACCCTTCACCTTCTAGTGTGTGGTCTGGTCAACATAGGAAGACAATGGACTTGAGAATGGTCCAGGACGGACCCTTCACCTTCTAGTGTGTGGTCTGGTCAACATAGGAAGACAATGGACTTGAGAATGGTCCAGGACGGACCCTTCACCTTCTAGTGTGTGGTCTGGTCAACATAGGAAGACAATGGACTTGAGAATGGTCCAGGACGGACCCTTCACCTTCTAGTGTGTGGTCTGGTCAACATAGGAAGACAATGGACTTGAGAATGGTCCAGGACGGTCCCTTCACCTTCTAGTGTGTGGTCTGGTCAACATACTTCAGCCACCTTATTGTGACTCCTCGTCTGCAAGTGGGAAGTTAAGATAGGAGGGAGAGGGAATGAACCAAGAAGGGAAAGGAGGGAAGAGGAGTATACCAGGAAGGAAAAGGGAGAGAGGAGAGAGCCAGGAATGGGAGAGAGCTATTGGATGGTAGAAGAGGTGAAAGGGGAAACTAACACATGGATGGTTAGGACTAATTAATGGTCAAGGAATTAAACCTGCAACGGACCAGCCTCTTTTCCGTACTGTATTAATGAGCTACAACTGAGGTACTAAACTAGAGGAAGAGCTGGAGTACCTAGGTACGTAGGTAGGTGGAGGAGCTGAGATGAATAATGGTAGGTAGGGAGATGAGCGGAGATGGGGAGGTGTAGGTAGAAAGATGAGCTGAGATGGGGAGGTGTAGGTAGAGAGATGAGCTGAGATGGGGAGGTGTAGGTAGAGAGATGAGCGGAGATGGGGATTTGTAGGTAGAGAGATGAGCTGAGATGGGGAGGTGTAGGTAGATAAATGAG
>NC_091186.1:42286815-42319315 GCF_040958095.1 Procambarus clarkii | reverse complement strand
TCCTCACTAGCCTGTCTCTCCCCCAGGGGTCCTCACTAGCCTGTCTCTCCCCCAGGGGTCCTCACTAGCCTGCCTCTCCCCCAGGGGTCCTCACTAGCCTGTCTCTCCCCCAGGGGTCCTCACTAGCCTGTCTCTCTCCCAGGGGTCCTCACTACCCTGTCTCTCTCCCAGGGGTCCTCACTAGCCTGTCTTTCCCCCAGGGGTCCTCACTACCCTGTCTCTCCCTCAGGGGTCCTCACTAGCCTGTCTCTCTCCCGCAGGGGTCCTCACTAGCCTGTCTCTCTCCCAGGGGTCCTCACTAGCCTGTCTGTCCCTCAGGGGTTCTCTCTAGCCTGTCTCTCTCCCAGGGGTCCTCACTAGCCTGTCTCTCTCCCCCAGGGGTCCTCACTAGCCTGTCTCTCCCCCGCAACTCGCTCTCGCACACGACAGCACATATATGACTTATTGCTTATAGTCAATATTTTGCTTATGAATTAGTACATATGTGGTATATTCCGGGTAATATTTTTTTCAAGGCCCAAACTATTCCTCACGTACCAATTTACGTCTCACAGTACCCGTCCATCACCGTAGACAGCAGAATAGTCGTGATTGGTTCAATTATAATGAAAGTTATAGTTTGCCAATCACACATGTGTTGTGAAATTGACCTGCTATTGTCCATGCTCTTAGAATATTACGGATCAGCTACATCCTATTGAAGGGTCGTAGTTTTTGTGTTTTGAGAAATATTATTTGTTCTTAGTAAATTATAATATGCACTATAAATTATTACATAGAATAAGAGTGCTTTACCAATCAATAAGACGAGACAGACCAACATAAACTACTTGAGTCTGTAATTATCTCTTCACGTGATTTTCCCCAAGAAACTGATGGAGAAGACTGTGCTGCCATCGTGATCAAAGTATTGCAGGATAAGTTAAGTTATTCGATCCATAAAAATGACATCAAAGCAGCTTATAGAGTGGGTACCAAATCATCTGGTACTAATAACAGGCGAATTCGCTTAAAATTAGATAGCATCTCCCGCAAGACTGATCATATCTCATCTGCAGTTGCTAGTAAATCCACTGTTTATGTGAATGAATGTCTGACCAGGTGCAGGCAAAATTTCTTTTTTAAACTGCGTGGCTTATGCAAAAATTCCCCGACAATTAAACACTGTTTTGTGCGAGATGGTAAAATTATAGCTAGGAGGACTGACACTGGAAAAACCTATTCAATAACCACAGAAGCTCACCTTAATTCTTTCCTCAGTGACTGTGGGATATCTGCTGTATAGCCTGAATTCAAATTATAATCTCATTTAACTACCTTTGTGTACTCTAGCTCTGCCTTTCCCTTCAAAAGGCTTAAACTTTAGTTAAAAAAAAATAAATAAAAAAAAATAAAAATATTGTCATCTTTATTATTGTCTTTTTTTTTCTTTTTACTCCCATGTTCCATAGTACACTGGCTTTGCCTGTGTCCTCTAGTATTAACTTCATTATCTAGTGTCCTGAGTGTATCTCTATTTAAACTACCTCAGTTTGTTTTACTGTAACTTTAGTAATCAACTATAGTGTACTTATAGTAGTATAGTAAGCAAGCTTTTCATCTTATAAATTTCATAATTGTTTTTTTTTACTTTTTTGGTCATCTATTGTTATTAATTATTCTAGTTATTTTTTTACATTCCTAGTTCCCATTAAGTTTTTTTTTCTTTTTACTTATAATTACCATTAAGTTTATTTTACTTTAGAATTTTTAATCTACTTTTTTCTTTGTTTTCAATTTTGTAATTTGCCATTCTTGCCTTGTTTTCCTGCAAACAGCCTTTTTATGCAGACAAGTATAGACCCAGAACTAAACCTCTTATCCACTATCTATGACAATCATCACTTCAATGATCAAAATTGCAGATATTTTACAGCACATGATGTAAACAATGTATTAACAGATAATCACAATATCTCTGTAATCAACTTGAACGTTAGATCCCTAGGTAAACACTTCGATGATGTTATTGCCTTGATTGAAACTATTGACAACAAATTCTCTTTTATTATACTTACTGAAACGTGGTTGAAAGAGGATAATACTCAACTCTTTAACATGCCTAACTACTCGGCAATTCACAACTGTCGTCAAATGCAGAGAGGTGGTGGTACTGCTCTTTACTACCACCAAGAACTAACATGCTTAAAAATAATTAGAACTAGAGACTGCTGTGGGGAGTATATCTTCGCCAGTTTCAGAGTCAAGGGTGCCGAGTCTGTCCTGTCTGTGGGTGCAGTCTATAGAATTCCTAACACTGATGTGTCTGAATTCAACTCAAACCTTAGAAATCTAATACTAGATAACAGATTGAACAAAAACCATCTAATTATCGCAGGGGACTTTAATATTGACCTCTGCGAGCCTGAACACCCTACTGCTGTTAGCTTCCTCAACTGTATGAATTCCTGCTTCCTCATACCCTTAATCACTAGACCAACTAGAATCACTGATAGTACTGCTACGACTCTAGATCACATCTGGACCAACATAACCTCTCCGCTTACTTCAGGTATAATCACTGATAGCACTACAGACCATTACCCCACATTTCTCTTAACTAACATTAGCAAACCACCTCTAGAGACAAGGGAGTTAAGCTTTAGGCTGCACAATGAAACTGCTATAAACAATTTTATAACTGCTGCTGATAATGTCAACTGGGAGTCCGAGTTAGGAAACATAGGGGACATCAACCTAGCAGTGCAATCTTTTCTTCAAACAACTCTTAGCCTTTATAACACCCACTGTCCTATGCTTACAAAACAAGTCACAAGCAAAAGACTTAACAATCCTTGGCTTACAAAGGGAATACTTAAATCCATTAACAAAAAACACGACCTTGAGAAGAAGTATAGGCTAGGAACAGTCTCCAAAGAATTCTCAAAGAATTACTCGTTATTGCTATCTAAAATAATTAGACGAGCCAAAACTAAATACTATGAAGATAAATTTACCCAAATAAAGAGCAACATTAAAAAAACTTGGAGCACAATTTCACAAATATTGGGATCAAAGAAGATTTTAAATAACAAACCAACACTCCTTTCCAATAACGCTGGTCAGCTTTCAGCCTCTGATTCTGCTATTGAGTTCAATAGGTTCTTCTCTTCCATTGGGTCATCCCTTGCAAATGATATTCCATCTTCCTGTACTGATGTTAAGGACTATCTTACAGGTAACTATCCACAGTCTCTGTACCTAAAGCCTACTAGTTCCACTGATGTCAATGAAATAATCCTTTCCCCTAAAACCAAGTCTAGTGCCCTCGAGGAGATACCAACTTTAATTTACAAAAAAGCCTCCAGATCTCTAGCCCCTGCTATTGCATTGCTCTTCAACAAGTCATTTGAACTCCAAACCTTTCCTGACATTCTTTCATATGAAAAGAAAGTTAGGATTGGCCTAGTTTCAAAGGAAGTAGCTAAAAGGTACTCATCAATGCTTACCAGTATCATAAGAAAGACAAAACTTGCATATTATGTGAATAGATTGAATGAAGCAAAAGGCAACATGAAAAAACACTTGGAAAACTATCTCTAGTATCCTAGGAACTAAACAACACTCACATAACCAAATAAAACTCTACAAGGATGGGGATATACCGTCAACTGATTTAGAAATGGCAAATGAATTTAATAGTTTCTTTTCATCGGTTGGTGCTAATCTTGCCAGTAAAATCCCACTGACTCAGACACATATTAACACATATCTCTCAGGCAGCTATCCAAACTCTCTTCTCCTTTCACCAATCAGCCCGGCAGATGTTGTGTCCATCATACACTCTCTAAAAACCAAGGCAGGGAACACCAGTGAAATTCCGTCCATTGTGTACAAGAGAGCCTCCCATGCCCTTGCCCCACCCATAGCACTACTGTTCAACAAATCTATAGAGTGTCACACCTTCCCTGATATCCTCAAAAAAGCAAGAGTAACGCCAGTCCATAAAGGAGGCAATCCGGCGGACATAAACAATTATAGACCAATATCAAATCTACCCATTCTATCAAAAATATTTGAAAAAATTATTTACAAACAGCTCTATTCCTACCTCGTAAAATTCGACATACTCAGCCCCTGCCAGTTTGGCTTCCGGTCCCAAAAGAGCACCAACGATGCAATCATTAGTCTCCTTGACGTTATCTACTCAGCCCTTGACAAAAATGAGTTTCCGATTGGACTCTTCATTGACCTAAGAAAAGCCTTTGATACTGTTAATCACAACTACCTCTTACTTAAACTCCAGCATTATGGAATCCGAGGCCTTGCCCTTGGCTACATCCGATCCTATCTCAGTGACAGACACCAATATGTAACCATCAATGATACAACTTCGTCCACTCTACCAATTACCGTTGGAGTGCCACAGGGCAGCATCTTAGGACCTCTTCTATTTCTTATATATATAAACGATCTGCCTAATGTCTCTAATATTCTCAAACCTATACTGTTTGCTGACGATACTACTCTTATCTATTCAAACCTCAACCCACATACACTAAATAATGTTGTGAATAATGAATTAAAAAAAGTCCACTTATGGATGTCAACGAACAAACTAACATTAAACATCGAAAAGACTTACTACATCTTATTTGGAAGCAAATCATCAAATGCAATTCAGCTACAGATAGACAACATTAACATCAGTAATAAAGATAATGGCAAGTTTCTTGGCCTATTCCTAGACAAGAGACTCAACTTCAGCACCCACATTCAACACATAACTAAGAAAGTCTCTAAGACAGTTGGTATACTCTCCAAAATCAGATATTATGTTCCTAACTCTGCTCTCCTCTCACTATATTATGCACTAATTTACCCCTATCTTAATTATGGTATCTGTGCATGGGGGTCTACCACTGCAAACCACCTTAAGCCCATCATCACACAGCAAAAATCTGCTATCAGAATGATAACTAACTCAGCTTTCAGACAACACTCAGCTCCCTTGTTTAAATCCCTAAACTTGCTAAATATTAACTCCCTCCACACATTCTCTTGTGTCAACTACATTTACAAAACCCTGTTCTTAAATGCAAACCATGCTCTGAAACTCTCCCTGGACAGATGTAATAGGACCCATTATCACCACACCAGAAATAAATATCTCTTTGATATCCCCAGGGTCAAACTTAATCTGTGTAAACACTCTATGCAAATTAAGGGACCTAGTTTATGGAACTCACTCCCTAGTGAATTGAAAAACTGTAAAACTTTTGCCTTATTTAAAAGCAAAACCAAAAAGTACCTAACTTCATCTTCTTAGTTTCCTACACTGAGCTTTAAATTTGCTCTGTACCTAGTGTTACCCAATCTCCTAATTTTTATGTAATTTCAAACAACCTTATCATTGTGTTCATTGCTGTCTTCTTTTATGTGCTAGCCATATGCTGTATTGTGACTACCAAATTTTGTCAACTACCATTCAAGCTGTCATTGCAACCAATCTTATATTGTTTCTGCTGTATTATGCCTACCAATTTTTTTGTCAACTACCATTCAAGCTGTCATTGCAATCAATCTTAGCTACCTATGTGCTTTAATATACTGTACCTACAATTTTCTCTCATCTTTTTTTCATTTCATGTAATCTGTTATCATTTTTTGTCTATAATTTTGCAAGTATTTACCTCCTTAAAATTTTCTTAGATTAAGGACCTGCCCGAAACGCTGCGCGTGCTAGTGGCTTTACAAGACTGTAATTACCATATTTGTATCCTCACATTCCTTATGTACATTCTTGTATATGCATAAATAAATAAATAAAATAAATAAATAAATAAAAAAAGCAAGAGTAACCCCTGTCCACAAATGTGGTGATCTCACAGATGTTAACAACTACAGACCTATATCAATCCTGCCTAACTTGTCAAAAATATTCGAAAAACTAATCTACAAGCAGCTTTACTCTTTTCTAGCAAACACAATATACTTAGCTCTCAACCCGTTCTCACACAAGACAGCACATATATGACTTAATGCTTAAAGTCAATATGTTGAATATGAATTAGTAAATATGTGATATATTCCCAGTTACTTTTTTTACCAAGGCCCAAACTCTTCCTCACGTACCAATTTACGTGTCACAGTACCCGTCCGTCAACGTAGATAGCAGAATATTCGTGATTGGTTCAATTATAAGGAAAATTGTAGTTTTCAGGTCCCACATGGGTTGTGGAATTTACCTACTATTGTCCATGCTCTTAGAATATTACAGATCAGCTACTTCCTATTGAAGGCTCGTAGTTTTGTTTTGAGAAATATTAGTTGTTCTTAGTAAATTATAATTATAATGACAGAGAAGACTGTACTGCCATCGTGATCCAGGAATTGCGTACTAAGTTGAATTATTCAATCGAAGCAAGAGACATTAAGTCAGCTTATAGAGTGGGTACCAAATCATCTGGTGCAAACAACAGAAGGATACGCGTGAAGTTAGATAGCTGCTCCCGCAAGTCAGACCTTATCACTGCTGCAGTCGCTAGGAAATCCAAGGTTTATGTGAACGAATGTCTTACCAGATTCAGACAAAATCTCTTATTTAAACTACGTGGAATTCGCAATAGATCCACTGCTATTAAACATTGTTTTGTGCGCGATGGTAAAATAATAGCTAGGAAGACTGACTCTGGAAAAACTTATGTCATAACCACTGAAGCACACCTCACTTCTTTCCTGGATGACTGTGGGATATCAGCTGAATAACCAGAACATAATTTGTAGTCTCACATACAACCAAAGTGTACTTAAGCTCTGCCTTTCCTTTCCAAAGGTGTTTATTTTTATTTTTATTTTTATTTTTACTTTATTTTTTGTTTGTCATCTTTGCCTGTTTTATACTCTTAATTATTTGTTCTTAGTTAATCCCCTTTTCACTAAACCTAGGGCTTCTTATTACCCTGTTAATTAACCATTACTAAGCTAATTATCTTCAAGATCATTTTTTTTATGATTATTATTTTTCTTATTATTTTTTATTTTACATTTATATTGTCAGTCTCTACTGATTTTTTGTGTTTTATTTTATGTAACTTCTGTGTCCTCCCTGGCTATCTATTGGATCTTTATTTTACTTCTAAATTGTTACTATTTTATTGTATCTGCTCTTATTCTTGTGTTTTGCTTTATCGTGTATCTTGTATCGTGATCCCTCTGCATCTCTATGCACACTGATATTGATCCTGATCAAAATCTTCTGTCTCATATCTATACCAACCAGCACATTGATCATCATTATTGTAAGTATTTCACAGCACACCAGGCTAAAAACAAACTCCAAAATAGCACCTGTCTATCAGTTTATAACCAAAATGTTAGATCACTTGGTAAACATTTTGACGATTTAAATGCACTACTCACAGCACTAGGTACTAACCTATCGTTCATTATTTTAACAGAAACTTGGCTAAATAAAGACTATACCCAACTCTACAACTTAGCATGGTTATAAAGCCATTCATAACTGTAGGCCTAATAAAAAAGGTGGTGGCACAGCTATATATTACCGAGATACATTTATCTGCAACAGTGTTATTAGTGACAGAGATGACTACTGTGAATATACTTTTGCTCAGTTTACAATTAAATCCCTTAAATCCTCTTTGACTATTGGAGCCATCTATAGATTTCCTAATACTAACATAGCTTCTTTCTCAGACAACCTAAGGAATCTTATTATAAACAACAATCTCAACAAAAACCACATCATTCTGGGAGGAGACTTTAATATTGACCTGGGTCAACAAAACTGCTCTCAAGTTGACTATTTCCTTAACAGCATGAACTCCTGTATGCTAATCCCCACTATCACCAAACCTACCCGAGTCACTCAAACATCAGCCACTACCTTGGACCACATATGGACAAACATAACAGCTCCCCTTGTATCTGGTATAATCTACGACAGAACAACTGACCACTATCCTACCTTTCTCATAGCGAACATGGACATAACACCACCAAAAAGCAAGAAACTTTCATTTAGGCTACACAGTGAATCAGCTTTAGACAATCTTACAGAGGCACTTCACAATATTAACTGGGATTCTGAATTCAATAATACCCATGATATAAATTCATTAGCTAACCTCTTCCTCTCCAAAACTCTAAGCCTCTACAACCTTCATTGTCCCCTTCTTACAAAGCAAGTAACTGACAAAAGATTAAACAATCCATGGCTCACAAGTGGCATTCTCAACTCAATCAACAAGAAACATGAATATGAAAAGAAAGTTAGGATTGGCCTAGTTTCAAAGGAAGTAGCTAAAAGGTACTCATCAATGCTTACCAGTATCATAAGAAAGGCAAAACTTGCATATTATGTGAATAGATTCAATGAAGCAAAAGGCAACATGAAAAACACTTGGAAAACTATCTCTAGTATCCTAGGAACTAAACAACACTCACATAACCAAATAAAACTCTACAAGGATGGGGATATACCGTCAACTGATTTAGAAATGGCAAATGAATTTAATAGTTTCTTTTCATCGGTTGGTGCTAATCTTGCCAGTAAAATCCCACAGACTCAGACACATATTAACACATATCTCTCAGGCAGCTATCCAAACTCTCTTCTCCTTTCACCAATCAGCCCGGCAGATGTTGTGTCCATCATACACTCTCTAAAAACCAAGGCAGGGAACACCAGTGAAATTCCATCCATTGTGTACAAGAGAGCCTCCCATGCCCTTGCCCCACCCATAGCACTACTGTTCAACAAATCTATAGAGTGTCACACCTTCCCTGATATCCTCAAAAAAGCAAGAGTAACGCCAGTCCATAAAGGAGGCAATCCGGCGGACATAAACAATTATAGACCAATATCAAATCTACCCATTCTATCAAAAATATTTGAAAAAATTATTTACAAACAGCTCTATTCCTACCTCGTAAAATTCGACATACTCAGCCCCTGCCAGTTTGGCTTCCGGTCCCAAAAGAGTACCAATGATGCAATCATTAGTCTCCTTGACATTATCTACTCAGCCCTTGACAAAAATGAGTTTCCGATTGGACTCTTCATTGACCTAAGAAAAGCCTTTGATACTGTTAATCACAACTACCTCTTACTTAAACTCCAGCATTATGGAATCCGAGGCCTTGCCCTTGACTACATCCGATCCTATCTTAGTGACAGACACCAATATGTAACCATCAATGATACAACTTCTTCCACTCTACCAATTACCGTTGGAGTGCCACAGGGCAGCATCTTAGGACCTCTTCTATTTCTTATATATATAAACGATCTGCCTAATGTCTCTAATATTCTCAAACCTATATTGTTTGCTGACGATACTACCCTTATCTACTCGAACCTCAACCCACATACACTAAATAATGTTGTGAATAATGAATTAAAAAAAGTCCACTTATGGATGTCAACGAACAAACTAACATTAAACATCGAAAAGACTTACTACATCTTATTTGGAAGCAAATCATCAAATGCAATTCAGCTACAGATAGACAACATTAACATCAGTAATAAAAATGATGGCAAGTTTCTTGGCCTATTCCTAGACAAGAGACTCAACTTCAGCACCCACATTCAACACATAACTAAGAAAGTCTCTAAGACAGTTGGTATACTCTCCAAAATCAGATATTATGTTCCTAACTCTGCTCTCCTCTCACTATATTATGCACTAATCTACCCCTATCTTAATTATGGTATCTGTGCATGGGGGTCTACCACTGCAAACCACCTTAAGCCCATCATCACACAGCAAAAATCTGCTATCAGAATAATAACTAACTCTGCTTTCAGACAACACTCAGCTCCCTTGTTTAAATCTCTAAACTTGCTAAATATTAACTCCCTCCACACATTCTCTTGTGTCAACTACATTTACAAAACCCTGTTCTTAAATGCAAACCATGCTCTGAAACTCTCCCTGGACAGATGTAATAGGACCCATTATCACCACACCAGAAATAAATATCTCTTTGATATCCCCAGGGTCAAACTTAATCTGTGTAAACACTCAATGCAAATTACGGGACCTAGTCTATGGAACTCACTCCCTAGTGAATTGAAAAACTGTAAAACTTTTGCCTTATTTAAAAGCAAAACCAAAAAGTACCTAACTTCATCTATTTAGTTTCCTACACTGAGCTTTAAATTTGCTCTGTACCTAGTGGTACCCAATCTCCTAATTTTTATGTAATATCAAACAACCTTATCATTGTGTTCATTGCTGTCTTCTTTTATGTGCTAGCCATATGCTGTATTGTGACTACCAATTTTTGTCAACTACCATTCAAGCTGTCATTGCAATCAATCTTATATTGTTTCTGCTGTATTGTGCCTTCCAATTTGTTGTCAACTACCATTTTAAGCTGTCATTGCAATCAATCATAGCTACCTATGTGCTTTAATATACTGTACCTATAATTTTCTCTCATCTTTTTTTTTTTTCATTCCATGTAATCTGTTATCATTTTTTTGTCTATAAATTTTGCAAGTATTTACCTCCTTAAAATTTTCTTAGATTAAGGACCTGCCCGAAACGCTGCGCGTGCTAGTGGCTTTACAAGACTGTAATTACCATAATTGTATCCTCACATTCCTTATGTACATTCTTGTATATGCATAAATAAATAAATAAATAAATAAATAATAAGCACTAAAAATTATTACATAGAATAACAGTCCTTCACCAATCAATATTATATACCATAGTTTGCGCTTTAAAAATCTTTAAAGAATGTTTTGTAGGAACGCTAACAGAAAACGATGTTACGTTGGAATGTCTATGGGGTAAACTACTGCAAACAGGACGGTATTGTGTCTACTATACCAACTATAGCTAGGATGGGTATATTGTCACCTACCGCCTGTTAGGTGGGAAAGGGGTCGAATACCACCCACAGGATGGGTATGAGGGTCACATCCACCCACAGGATGAGTATGGGGATCACATCCACCCACAGGAAGGGTATGGGGTCAAATACCACCCACAGGATGAGTATGGCGTCCACTACAACCCACAGGATGGGTATGGGGCTCCAACCACCTATAGAATGGGTATGGAGCTCCAACCACAAATAAAATGGGTATAGGGTCCAGTAACACCCACTGGATGTGTATGGCGTCCATTACCGCGCGTCGAGCTCGAAAACCGCAGCATTCATCTCAGAACCATGCCTATTTCACACAGATTCCTTAATAAACGTAAGAGTTTTATATGTCACAAGAAAGATATAAATATAAGCTTCATTCTAAATACCTTACCATGGGCATATTTAAATTTAAAGCGAAGATACGTGTACTTTTATAATAGCCGAGCTTTAACCCCGGACAGATTGATCGACCGAGCAACTCTCTCTCAGAACAATAAATAAATAAATAAATATGTTTATTCAGGTAAGGTAAGGTATATACATACAAGTGATGATACATTAATGGATTGATATATAGATAGAGCTAGTACATACAATGCCTAAAGCCACTATTACGCAATGCGTTTCGGGCAAGAAAAACATTAATATCTAGAACTTAATACTAATTGAGCATAAAGAATAAAAAGTGTTGAGAACAAAAACAAATAAAGATAAAAAAAGGGGAACATGACTGAAAAAGCAGCACAAATACAATAGGTTGACAAACAGTGTTGATTAAAAAAAAGAAAATAACAGACCTGGGTTGACAATAGAGGAGTGAGGAAGGTTACAGGGAATTTATTAGGTAGTGTTTAGTTTTTATCTTAAACTGGTTGAGAGAGGTACAGTCTTTAACATGGTTGGGAAGGTCATTCCACATTCTGGGCCCCTTGATTTGTAGAGCATTTCTAGTTTGATTAAGTTGTACTCTAGGAATATCAAAACTGTATTTATTTCTGGTGTGGTGCTCATGGGTTGTAACAATGTTTATTTCAAGTGAATTCGTTAATAAACATATATGTTTTATATGTCTCAAGAAAGGCAGACATATAAGCTTCACTTTAAACACTTTACCATAGACATATTTAAAGTTCTAATGAAGATACATGTATTTTAAAAATTACGGAGCTCCCACCCCGTACAGACTGAACGACAGAGCAACTCTCTCTCAAATCAATGTTTATTTCACGTAAATTCGTTAATAAACACAAATGTTTTATATGTCTTAAGCAAGATAGAAATAAGAGCATCATTTTAAATACATTACAATAGACATATTTATAGCTCAAGTGAAGATACATATGTTTTTATAGTAGCGCTCAGTAGCTTGTCGGCCATGGAGTGCAGACGCCTACGCACTTGCCGATATATTGTATAATTAACAAAGATACGCTAATAAAGCCTAAAATCTTATATGCCTCCAGAAAGACCGAGATATGAACATTATTATGATTGCACCAAATGAAATATATGTTCGAGAACAAAGATATATAAATTTTAAATTAAGTTTCGACTCTTGCTCGGGCGAGAGAGAGGGAGCGACTCTCGCCCCATCTATTGGAGATTCTGTCCACTAAAGACCCAAAGCTACTCAAACCCTCCTAGCATTATTTAAGTAATGAAGTAATATGGTATATTTACTATAATGTGGGTGCTGAATGCAGAACATGAGAAAACATATATTTACTCCAAACTAATATAATTTCATTATGAAATAAGTAAATAAGTAGCATCAAAGGAAGTCGACGGTCCAAGCGTCAATGTTGTGGAGCGACTTATCCAAGATATATCGTTGTTTGGAAAGTGTTTGTTGACATATCCAGTTGTCGCACTTCTCTGCACAAATTATCACAAATTTAAATTATAATGTAGACAAGTAGAATACGTATTTTTAATAAAATCTAACATAACTAGCCAGAAAACATTTAACATTTATTAAAAAAATATATGTTTGGAAGTTAAATCGACTTCATAGGACAATAGTTTTGTTATATATACTCGTTATTCGTTGACATGTGTTCGCTACTTAAACTACCATGTACTGTACTTATGTAAAATCTCCCATGTCTCTTCGCTCATCTCACCGAACCCTGCAGGCTCTTTGATATATTGTTTAATTAATTGAGATTCACAAATAAAGCTTATAATTGTATATGTTATCAAAAAGGCAGAGCTTATTTTAGTTCATTTATTATGCACCCCATACCCATCCTATGAGCGATAGTGGAGTGTTACAGAGGCACATAATGGGCTCAGGGACTGAGCCCCACAATTCATATAGCCAAGCAAGTTATAATCTTGATAAGCTAGTTACAAAAGTCAATGCACATTGTCACATCAACAATGGGCTCGAGTCCGACCACAAGTACAGTTTATAATTTAAGCAACTGACATATATGGAGGGCTAGTGTCACAATTGATATGTTTATCCTACACATAACCCCCTCTCCCCCATCCAATGGGCAGCGGTGGATAGGTTACAATCAAGTCGTTTTTTGCGTTTTATTCAGAGATTAGATCTTATTGGGTGAGGAAAGATATTCATATTTTAAAAAAGGCTTCTTGGCTGATGCTCTCCATTGATGGAAAATATACAACCTTTTGAAAATCAATGTTAGTTTGATCTAGATATTGTAATTAACGAAAGTATTTATGTCATCTGAAAGGTTGAAATATATTTATTTATTGATTTATTTATTTATTTATGCATATACAAGAATGTACATAAGGAATGTGAGGATACAAATATGGTAATTACAGTCTTGTAAAGCCACTAGCACGCGCAGCGTTTCGGGCAGGTCCTGAATCTAAGAAAATTTTAAGGAGGTAAATACTTGCAAAATTTATAGACAAAAAAATGATAACAGATTACATGGAATGAAAAAAAAAGATGAGAGAAAATTATAGGTACAGTATATTAAAGCACATAGGTAGCTATGATTGATTGCAATGACAGCTTAAAATGGTAGTTGACAACAAATTGGTAGGCACAATACAGCAGAAACAATATAAGATTGATTGCAATGACAGCTTGAATGGTAGTTGACAAAAATTGGTAGTCACAATACAGCTTATGGCTAGCACATAAAAGAAGACAGCAATGAACACAATGATAAGGTTGTTTGATATTACATAAAAATTAGGAGATTGGGTAACACTAGGTACAGAGCAAATTTAAAGCTCAGTGTAGGAAACTAAATAGATGAAGTTAGGTACTTTTTGGTTTTGCTTTTAAATAAGGCAAAAGTTTTACAGTTTTTCAATTCACTAGGGAGTGAGTTCCATAGACTAGGTCCCTTAATTTGCATAGAGTGTTTACACAGATTAAGATTGACCCTGGGGATATCAAAGAGATATTTATTTCTGGTGTGGTGATAATGGGTCCTATTACATCTGTCCAGGGAGAGTTTCAGAGCATGGTTTGCATTTAAGAACAGGGTTTTGTAAATGTAGTTGACACAAGAGAATGTGTGGAGGGAGTTAATATTTAGCAAGTTTAGGGATTTAAACAAGGGAGCTGAGTGTTGTCTGAAAGCAGAGTTAGTTATTATTCTGATAGCAGATTTTTGCTGTGTGATGATGGGCTTAAGGTGGTTTGCAGTGGTAGACCCCCATGCACAGATACCATAATTAAGATAGGGGTAGATTAGTGCATAATATAGTGAGAGGAGAGCAGAGTTAGGAACATAATATCTGATTTTGGAGAGTATACCAACTGTCTTAGAGACTTTCTTAGTTATGTGTTGAATGTGGGTGCTGAAGTTGAGTCTCTTGTCTAGGAATAGGCCAAGAAACTTGCCATCATTTTTATTACTGATGTTAATGTTGTCTATCTGTAGCTGAATTGCATTTGATGATTTGCTTCCAAATAAGATGTAGTAAGTCTTTTCGATGTTTAATGTTAGTTTGTTCGTTGACATCCATAAGTGGACTTTTTTTAATTCATTATTCACAACATTATTTAGTGTATGTGGGTTGAGGTTTGAGTAGATAAGGGTAGTATCGTCAGCAAACAATATAGGTTTGAGAGTATTAGAGACATTAGGCAGATCGTTTATATATATAAGAAATAGAAGAGGTCCTAAGATGCTGCCCTGTGGCACTCCAACGGTAATTGGTAGAGTGGAAGAAGTTGTATCATTGATGGTTACATATTGGTGTCTGTCACTAAGATAGGATCGGATGTAGTCAAGGGCAAGGCCTCGGATTCCATAATGCTGGAGTTTAAGTAAGAGGTAGTTGTGATTAACAGTATCAAAGGCTTTTCTTAGGTCAATGAAGAGTCCAATCGGAAACTCATTTTTGTCAAGGGCTGAGTAGATAATGTCAAGGAGACTAATGATTGCATCATTGGTGCTCTTTTGGGACCGGAAGCCAAACTGGCAGGGGCTGAGTATGTCGAATTTTACGAGGTAGGAATAGAGCTGTTTGTAAATAATTTTTTCAAATATTTTTGATAGAATGGGTAGATTTGATATTGGTCTATAATTGTTTATGTCCGCCGGATTGCCTCCTTTATGGACTGGCGTTACTCTTGCTTTTTTGAGGATATCAGGGAAGGTGTGATACTCTATAGATTTGTTGAACAGTAGTGCTATGGGTGGGGCAAGGGCATGGGAGGCTCTCTTGTACACAATGGACGGAATTTCACTGGTGTTCCCTGCCTTGGTTTTTAGAGAATGTATGATGGACACAACATCTGCCGGGCTGATTGGTGAAAGGAGAAGAGAGTTTGGATAGCTGCCTGAGAGATATGTGTTAATATGTGTCTGAGTCTGTGGGATTTTACTGGCAAGATTAGCACCAACCGATGAAAAGAAACTATTAAATTCATTTGCCATTTCTAAGTCAGTTGACGGTATACCCCCATCTTTGTAGAGTTTTATTTGGTTATGTGAGTGTTGTTTAGTTCCTAGGATACTAGAGATAGT
Organism: Procambarus clarkii; assembly: GCF_040958095.1. NCBI lineage: Eukaryota > Metazoa > Arthropoda > Malacostraca > Decapoda > Cambaridae > Procambarus > Procambarus clarkii. The sequence goes on along the minus strand of NC_091186.1, from coordinate 42,303,455 downwards.
TTTCCAAGTGCTTTTCATGTTGCCTTTTGCTTCATTGAATCTATTCACATAATATGCAAGTTTTGTCTTTCTTATGATACTGGTAAGCATTGATGAGTACCTTTTAGCTACTTCCTTTGAAACTAGGCCAATCCTAACTTTCTTTTCATATTCATGTTTCTTGTTGATTGAGTTGAGAATGCCACTTGTGAGCCATGGATTGTTTAATCTTTTGTCAGTTACTTGCTTGGTAAGAAGGGGACAATGAATGTTGTAGAGGCTTAGAGTTTTGGAGATAAAGAGGTTAGCTAATGAATTTATATCATGGGTATTATTGAATTCAGAATCCCAGTTAATATTGTAAAGTGCCTCTGTAAGATTGTCTAAAGCTGATTCACTGTGTAGCCTAAATGAAAGTTTCTTGCTTTTTGGTGGTGTTATGTCCATGTTCGCTATGAGAAAGGTAGGATAGTGGTCAGTTGTTCTGTCGTAGATTATACCAGATACAAGGGACGCTGTTATGTTTGTCCATATGTGGTCCAAGGTAGTGGCTGATGTTTGAGTGACTCGGGTTGGTTTGGTGATTGTGGGGATTAGCATACAGGAGTTCATGCTGTTAAGGAAATAGTCAACTTGAGAGCAATTTTGTTGACCCAGGTCAATATTAAAATCTCCTCCCTGAATGAAGTGGTTTTTGTTGAGATTGTTGTTTATAATAAGATTCCTTAGGTTGTCTGAGAAAGAAGCTATGTTAGTATTGGGAAATCTATAGATGGCTCCAATAGTCAAAGAAGATTTAAGGGATTTAATTGTAAACTGAGCAAAAGTATATTTACAGTAGTCATCTCTGTCACTAATAACACTGTTGCAGATAAATGTATCTCGGTAATATATAGCTGTGCCACCACCTTTTTTATTAGGCCTACAGTTATGAATGGCTTTATAACCAGCTAAGTTGTAGAGTTGGGTATAGTCTTTATTTAGCCAAGTTTCTGTTAAAATAATGAACGATAGGTTAGTACCTAGTGCTGTGAGTAGTGCATTTAAATCGTCAAAATGTTTACCAAGTGATCTAACATTTTGGTTATAAACTGATAGACAGGTGCTATTTTGAAGTTTGTTTTTAGCCTGGTGTGCTGTGAAATACTTGCAATAATGATGATCAATGTGCTGGTTGGTGTAGATATGAGACAGAAGATTTTGATCAGGATCAATATCAGTGTGCATAGGATGCAGAGGGATCACGATACAAGATACAAGATAAAGCAAAACACAAGAATAAAAGCAAATACAATAAAATAGTAACAATTTAGAAGTAAAATAAAGATCCAATAGATAGCCAGGGAGGACACAGAAGTTACATAAAATAAAAAACAAAAAATCAGTAGAGACTGACAATTTAAATGTAAAATAAAAAATAATAAGAAAAATGATAATCATAAAAAAAAAATGATCTTGAAGATAATTAGCTTAGTAATGGTTAATTAACAGGGTAATAAAAAGCCCTAGGTTTAGTGACAAGGGGATTAACTCTGAACAAATAATTAAGAGTATAAAACAGGCAAAGATGACAAACAAAAAAAAAATAAAAAAATAAAAATAAAAATAAACAACTTTGGAAAGGAAAGGCAGAACTTAAGTACACTTTGGTTGTATGTGAGACTACAAATTATGTTCTGGTTATTCAGCTGATATCCCACAGTCATCCAGGAAAGAAGTGAGGTGTGCTTCAGTGGTTATGACATAAGTTTTTCCAGAGTCAGTCTTCCTAGCTATTATTTTACCATCGCGCACAAAACAATGTTTAATAGCAGTGGATCTATTGCAAATTCCACGTAGTTTAAATAATAGATTTTGTCTGAATCTGGTAAGACATTCGTTCACATAAACCTTGGATTTCACAGGATATAGACTACATTTAAAATCCTTTGTCATAAATATAACTGAAGTGAAAACGAAGATATATGCGTTTTGATAGTTACTTGATGGCTAGCTCTGAGAGTGTGAAGCCCTGCACACCAGCCAATAAATTGTATAATATTATTTATTTTATTTATTTTATTTATGCATATACAAGAATGTACATAAAAAATGTGAGGATACAAATATGGTAATTACAGTCTTGTAAAGCCACTAGCACGCGCAGCGTTTCGGGCAGGTCCTTAATCTAAGAAAATTTTAAGGTAAATACTTGCAAAATTATAGACAAAAAATGATAACAGATTACATGAAATGAAAAAAAAGATGAGAGTAAATTGTAGGTACAGTATATTAAAGCACATAGGTAGCTAGGATTGATTGCAATGACAGCTTGAATGGTAGTTGACAAAAAAATTGGTAGGCATAATACAGCAGAAACAATATAAGATTGGTTGCAATGACAGCTTGAATGGTAGTTGACAAAAATTGGTAGTCACAATACAGCATATGGCTAGCACATAAAAGAAGACAGCAATGAACACAATCATAAGGTTGTTTGAAATTACATAAAAATTAGGAGATTGGGTAACACTAGGTACAGAGCAAATTTAAAGCTCAGTGTAGGAAACTAAGAAGATGAAGTTAGGTACTTTTTGGTTTTGCTTTTAAATAAGGCAAAAGTTTTACAGTTTTTCAATTCACTAGGGAGTGAGTTCCATAAACTAGGTCCCTTAATTTGCATAGAGTGTTTACACAGATTAAGTTTGACCCTGGGGATATCAAAGAGATATTTATTTCTGGTGTGGTGATAATGGGTCCTATTACATCTGTCCAGGGAGAGTTTCAGAGCATGGTTTGCATTTAAGAACAGGGTTTTGTAAATGTAGTTGACACAAGAGAATGTGTGGAGGGAGTTAATATTTAGCAAGTTTAGGGATTTAAACAAGGGAGCTGAGTGTTGTCTGAAAGCTGAGTTAGTTATCATTCTGATAGCAGATTTTTGCTGTGTGATGATGGGCTTAAGGTGGTTTGCAGTGGTAGACCCCCATGCACAGATACCATAATTAAGATAGGGGTAAATTAGTGCATAATATAGTGAGAGGAGAGCAGAGTTAGGAACATAATATCTGATTTTGGAGAGTATACCAACTGTCTTAGAGACTTTCTTAGTTATGTGTTGAATGTGGGTGCTGAAGTTGAGTCTCTTGTCTAGGAATAGGCCAATAAACTTGCCATCATCTTTATTACTGATGTTAATGTTGTCTATCTGTAGCTGAATTGCATTTGATGATTTGCTTCCAAATAAGATGTAGTAAGTCTTTACGATGTTTAATGTTAGTTTGTTCGTTGACATCCATAAGTGGAATTTTTTTAATTCATTATTCACAACATTATTTAGTGTATGTGGGTTGAGGTTTGAATAGATAAGAGTAGTATCGTCAGCAAACAGTATAGGTTTGAGAATATTAGAGACATTAGGCAGATCGTTTATATATATAAGAAATAGAAGAGGTCCTAAGATGCTGCCCTGTGGCACTCCAACGGTAATTGGTAGAGTGGACGAAGTTGTATCATTGATGGTTACATATTGGTGTCTGTCACTAAGATAGGATCGGATGTAGTCAAGGGCAAGGCCTCGGATTCCATAATGCTGGAGTTTAAGTAAGAGGTAGTTGTGATTAACAGTATCAAAGGCTTTTCTTAGGTCAATGAAGAGTCCAATCGGAAACTCATTTTTGTCAAGGGCTGAGTAGATAACGTCAAGGAGACTAATGATTGCATCGTTGGTGCTCTTTTGGGACCGGAAGCCAAACTGGCAGGGGCTGAGTATGTCGAATTTTACGAGGTAGGAATAGAGCTGTTTGTAAATAATATTTTCAAATATTTTTGATAGAATGGGTAGATTTGATATTGGTCTATAATTGTTTATGTCCGCCGGATTGCCTCCTTTATGGACTGGCGTTACTCTTGCTTTTTTGAGGATATCAGGGAAGGTGTGACACTCTATAGATTTGTTGAACAGTAGTGCTATGGGTGGGGCAAGGGCATGGGAGGCTCTCTTGTACACAATGGACGGAATTTCACTGGTGTTCCCTGCCTTGGTTTTTAGAGAGTGTATGATGGACACAACATCTGCCGGGCTGATTGGTGAAAGGAGAAGAGAGTTTGGATAGCTGCCTGAGAGATATGTGTTAATATGTGTCTGAGTCTGTGGGATTTTACTGGCAAGATTAGCACCAACCGATGAAAAGAAACTATTAAATTCATTTGCCATTTCTAAATCAGTTGACGGTATATCCCCATCCTTGTAGAGTTTTATTTGGTTATGTGAGTGTTGCTTAGTTCCTAGGATACTAGAGATAGTTTTCCAAGTGTTTTTCATGTTGCCTTTTGCTTCATTGAATCTATTCACATAATATGCAAGTTTTGCCTTTCTTATGATGCTGGTAAGCATTGATGAGTACCTTTTAGCTACTTCCTTTGAAACTAGGCCAATCCTAACTTTCTTCTCATATTCATGTTTCTTGTTGATTGAGTTGAGAATGCCACTTGTGAGCCATGGATTGTTTAATCTTTTGTCAGTTACTTGCTTTGTAAGAAGGGGACAATGAAGGTTGTAGAGGCTTAGAGTTTTGGAGAGGAAGAGGTTAGCTAATGAATTTATATCATGGGTATTATTGAATTCAGAATCCCAGTTAATATTGTGAAGTGCCTCTGTAAGATTGTCTAAAGCTGATTCACTGTGTAGCCTAAATGAAAGTTTCTTGCTTTTTGGTGGTGTTATGTCCATGTTCGCTATGAGAAAGGTAGGATAGTGGTCAGTTGTTCTGTCGTAGATTATACCAGATACAAGGGGAGCTGTTATGTTTGTCCATATGTGGTCCAAGGTAGTGGCTGATGTTTGAGTGACTCGGGTAGGTTTGGTGATAGTGGGGATTAGCATACAGGAGTTCATGCTGTTAAGGAAATAGTCAACTTGAGAGCAATTTTGTTGACCCAGGTCAATATTAAAGTCTTCTCCCAGAATGATGTGGTTTTTGTTGAGATTGTTGTTTATAATAAGATTCCTTAGGTTGTCTGAGAAAGAATCTATGTTAGTATTAGGAAATCTATAGATGGCTCCAATAGTCAAAGAGGATTTAAGGGATTTAATTGTAAACTGAGCAAAAGTATATTCACAGTAGTCATCTCTGTCACTAATAACACTGTTGCAGATAAATGTATCTCGGTAATATATAGCTGTGCCACCACCTTTTTTATTAGGCCTACAGTTATGAATGGCTTTATAACCAGCTAAGTTGTAGAGTTGGGTATAGTCTTTATTTAGCCAAGTTTCTGTTAAAATAATGAACGATAGGTTAGTACCTAGTGCTGTGAGTAGTGCATTTAAATCGTCAAAATCTATATGTCAGAAGAAAGGAAGATGTAGCCGTTAATGTGACAACATTTAAAAAAATATATATCTTAAGTTAAATAAATAATACCACCTTATTGCCGGTGTCCGGACACATGAAAATTACCTAGGTATCAGTATCCAGCCAAGCGGGGATCACAGGCTGCACAATACTGATAAATTATGTAATGCACTACTTGTGGTCCATCTCGAACCCATTTATGATGTGACGACTTATAGCGAATTTTGTAACTAGCTCATCAAGACTGTAACTTGCTTAGCTAAATGAATTGTGGGGTTCGGTCCATTCATTTTCTTTCTTTATTATGCACCCCATAATACACATCCCGTGGGCGGTGGTGTAAAGGATTACAGAGGCACATAATCGATTCAGGAACTGAACCCTCTAGTTCGTTTAGCTAAGCAAATAACAATCTTTTGACGCTAGTTACAAAATTATTAATGTACACATACCTATTGTTACGACCCTGGGTTCTCCAGTGGAAACCAGAGGTCAAAATTGAGCTATTAAACTTTCTGGTAGTACAGTTGAGTGCATCTCAAGCGGCAATTGTTTGTATCTTCCCTGCCAGACGTAAGACTATTATTGTTTCTCAAAGAGCATTTAAAGACTGAGCTGGGGGTTGATTATTAAATAATAACATAGGCACCAACTTTGCTTACTAATACTTTCTAATCATTTGTAAAGTAACAATACATTGCATAGGGGAAGATCTTTAATGTGCTTAGCTGCACGATCAATTAGGCTCCTTCCGGCACCACGACATGGGAGGCCTAGCTGGACGCTAGGAGGTTCCTTCTCTGGCTGGCGTTCGGGCGGACGAGACCTACTCTGTGGCTGCACCCCTACTCTTCTCCCTTCTCCTCTTATTTCCCTTACCTGAAGTTCCTGTACCCTTAAGTTAAGTACGGGGCATTATTAAGTGTACCTACTCTGGTAGTAACGATTGGTGAGACCTGGGGGTAGTATTTGCCAGTGTTTTGGGTACCCCTAAGTGTTGTGTTTTGTATTAGGGTCCCACGTGGTTTCCCTACCCTAAGCTGCATCCAGCTTCAGTGCTTATCCAGTAGTACTTTACCCTAGCTTGTTCTTAGTGTAAACCTTGTATCCTGCCTACGTGGACCAAGGCTTTCAACGTAAGATAGTGTGGTAAAGTTATTATTATTATTGTTATTGGTGTGAGTGTATATGGGGGGTTGTTGAGGGGTTAATAAATAAGTACATGAATTACAGAGTATCCCTTCTTCCAGTGTGGGAGTGCATTGATCAACCCTTAGACTAACATATATGGTCTAGTAGCAAGTTATTACTACTGTGGATAGTTTATTTTGGGGGCCGGGCCTTTTAGCTCTCCCATGTTTGATACTCCTGTCTTCTAACTACCCTTACCCCTTAATAGTACCAGTCCCCCATAGCCCCACACACACATATATTTATAACAAGTGGTTGGCCAGTCCGGGAGGAACATTATAAGTGTAAAAAATTAGATTCTTGAGTGCCAAAATTAAAATTTTTTGTTTTCCGCAGAACGGTTGTGTGCTAGCCTAGGGTCCAGCTCTTCTAGCAAAGGACATTTTTGCACTGACTGGACACCCAGCTGGATCCCTTCACGATTAAGGTTAGTGTGGCCTTGTGTTAGGGGCCGTGCAAATTTTTGTTTTTTTCCAATTTTTATTTTTTAATTTTTTCTTTGGCTGGGAGCTAAAATTGTTAGTGATGTCATCTGAAATGCAGAGACTGGCAATGAAGCCTTCAGTGGTAGAGATAAAGAAACTTAAAAAGTCTAATTTAGTATTGTTACTCAAGGAATTTGGCCTAGAATTAAATGACGCGGATAAAAAGTGGACTTTGGTGAATGAAATATTACAACATTGTATTGATGAAGAACTATTGGCAAGTGATACACCTTTATGCCAGCCTAGCCAAGCAGAAAGTGCAACTCATAGGGATAGAGAATTAGCTTTAGAGTTAGCAAAAATAAAATTAGAGGAGCAAAGACTCAAAACCGAGGAGGCTAGAATTAGAGCGAATGCCACTGGACCTCCACCTGCCGGGGATTCAAACCCCAGGCATTATGAGAAAAAGCATAATTTGCCTGAATTTTCCGAGTCGGACCCTGAAAGGTTTTTCAACCATTTTCAGAGATTGGCCATGTCCATGAACTGGCCAAAGGAAGAGTGGGTGAAAATCCTACAGGGAAGACTTAGGGGTAAAGCACAAGATATTTTTATAAACATGCCTGACGACGAGTGTTTTGAATATGATAAAGTCAGGGAATGTATTTTGCGGGCATATGAAATTACTCCTGAAGCTCACCGCCAAGTTTATCGCAACCTTAGGCCTACTCACAACCAACCGCTCACTGAATTTGTTAGTGATCAAATTAGATTGTTTGATAGATGGATTCGCTCGGCGAAAGCCGAAACATACGAGGCTCTCAGGAACTTAGTTTTAATGGAGCATTTTATAGATATTATGCCAGAGAATGTTTCACAGTACATTAAAGGAAGGATAGAGTTAAATTCTAAAATAGGGGATTTGGCCAAGTTGGCAGAAAACTACCAATTGGCGGGCAAAAGGCCCAATAAAAATAATTATACCCCACAGAGTAGCAAAACTTATACCCATAGCCAGTCCAGACCAGCTCATTCTAACCCTTTACCTAATGCACCTTCTGTTTCAGACATAATTAACCCTGTTAAAGTGTCTAGCCCCACGGCACCTAAGGGTGAACCGAAGGGTAACTCTGTTAGTAATGTCTCTTCTCCCCGACGTTTTTGTGGTCACTGTAATCGTTCAAACCACAATATTAGCCGTTGTTGGCAACTGTACCCGGAAAAAAGACCCAATGCTCTAGTTGTGACACAGGGCTTGAGGCCTTCGGAAGGGTTAGGGAGTAAGACCTCCAACCCACAGTGGTTGGACTTGCTTACCCCATTCTTATCGAAAGGGAGACTACTTTTGTCTGAGGGTTCTTCCTGGAAGGACGTGGTGATCTTCCGAGACACCGGTGCAATCCAGACTTTAATTTTAGAGAGTGCGTTGCAAGGTACCAATACTCTCGACACTGGAGAGGTGGTACTGGTCGAGGGTGTCACTAGTGATACTCGGGCAGTACCCCTCCATAAGGTTACCCTGGAATCTGATTTCCACAAGGGTGTTTGTACAGTCGGAGTCACTTCATACCTACCTTTCCCTAATGTTGATGTAATAGTTGGTAATGATTTAGCAGGGGATAAGGTAGGGGACTCCAGACTGCCTATTATGTTGCCTACCCCTAAGGTTTGCCTGGATCCACCCGCCGCAGAGGATAATGTTGTGTACCCTGCGTGCGCGGTGACCAGGTCTATGGGACTTAAATGTAAGGGCAGCCCTGTGCTTGCCAAGGTGGTAAATCCCGAGGTCACGAGGAGCTTTCCGAGTGGTGAAAACCAAGTGGACCTCGCGGACACATTCATGGCCCGACTCGATGACGTGGCCGAGGACATTGTCGAGAGCCTGCCACCGCCATCTACCGAGAGTAGTGGGGAGGTGGAGGAGAACACTGTTGAGCCTCGGCCAATGGCATCTGACCAAGGCCTAGATGCCTCCTTGAGTGAGTTACAGAAAGCTGACCCCACTCTTGCAGATTGTCATGAGACAGCCGTCTCTATGGAGGAAATTGTAGACGCAGCAACTGGGTACTACTACAATGATCGGATTTTGATGAGAAAATGGAGACCACAGAGTGCTCCCTTGTCAAATGAGTGGGAGGTAGTCCACCAGGTTATGTTGCCCACCTGCTATAGAGAAAGAGTTTTGGCAGCTGCTCATGATGATCCTATGGGGGGACATCAAGGTATTAATATTACGTATCACAAAATTTTAAAGTATTTCTTCTGGCCCAAGCTGAAAAGCGATGTGGCAAAATTTTGTAATGCGTGTATTGTTTGTCAACTGGTTGGGAAACCAAACCAGACTCCACCTAAAGCTCCTCTAAAGCCTATTGTCGTGCCAGAGGAACCATTTTCTCATAGCAACAGGAATAATGCGGCTGTCTCCCCATTAGGGGCTCCCGGGGGGAGTACCGACCCTCCCTGCGTCAACAATAACAACCCTTCCCAGCTGATTGAAGCGTCGTCACTGACTCGAGCCTTACAACAGCTATGTAACCATATGGAGCAACTTAAACGAGCTGCCTCCCCATGTACTGACTTTAAGAGTCCCGCTGATAATCCATGGCTCAGATTATTGACTCAAATACATGACGACCAAAAGTCTATAATCCGAGAGCAGTCGGACCTGATAATGAAGCTTCAGAGTGATGCTTTGGCAATGCACAAGGCTAACCAAGATCTGTCTGCCAGAGTCGGCCACCTCGAACATGAATTAAGCTCTCTTCGGATCTCGGTTACTAACTTTAAACCAGCAGAAACCTCTAAGAAGCAAGAAGAGATGTTACAAAAGTTAGAGAACCACTTTAACTCCCTACAACAGCAACACACTGCAACCCAAGACGAATCAGACCAACTTAAGCTCCTTGATTCTGTCATCATCTCATCACAGGATTTTCCCCATGAAACTGACAGAGAAGACTGTACTGCCATCGTGATCCAGGAATTGCGTACAAAGTTGAATTATTCAATCGAAGCAAGAGACATTAAGTCAGCTTATAGAGTGGGTACCAAATCATCTGGTGCAAACAACAGAAGGATACGCGTGAAGTTAGATAGCTGCTCCCGCAAGTCAGACCTTATCACTGCTGCAGTCGCTAGGAAATCCAAGGTTTATGTGAACGAATGTCTTACCAGATTCAGACAAAATCTCTTATTTAAACTACGTGGAATTCGCAATAGATCCACTGCTATTAAACATTGTTTTGTGCGCGATGGTAAAATAATAGCTAGGAAGACTGACTCTGGAAAAACTTATGTAATAACCACTGAAGCACACCTCACTTCTTTCCTGGATGACTGTGGGATATCAGCTGAATAACCAGAACATAATTTGTAGTCTCACATACAACCAAAGTGTACTTAAGCTCTGCCTTTCCTTTCCAAAGGTGTTTATTTTTATTTTTATTTTAATTTTTACTTTATTTTTTGTTTGTCATCTTTGCCTGTTTTATACTCTTAATTATTTGTTCTTAGTTAATCCCCTTGTCACTAAACCTAGGGCTTTTTATTACCCTGTTAATTAACCATTACTAAGCTAATTATCTTCAAGATCATTTTTTTTTATGATTATTATTTTTCTTATTAGTTTTTTATTTTACATTTATATTGTCAGTCTCTACTGATTTTTTGTGTTTTATTTTATGTAACTTCTGTGTCCTCCCTGGCTATCTATTGGATCTTTATTTTACTTCTAAATTGTTACTATTTTATTGTATCTGCTCTTATTCTTGTGTTTTGCTTTATCGTGTATCTTGTATCGTGATCCCTCTGCATCTCTATGCACACTGATATTGATCCTGATCAAAATCTTCTGTCTCATATCTATACCAACCAGCACATTGATCATCATTATTGTAAGTATTTCACAGCACACCAGGCTAAAAACAAACTCCAAAATAGCACCTATCTATCAGTTTATAACCAAAATGTTAGATCACTTGGTAAACATTTTGACGATTTAAATGCACTACTCACAGCACTAGGTACTAACCTATCGTTCATTATTTTAACAGAAACTTGGCTAAATAAAGACTATACCCAACTCTACAACTTAGCTGGTTATAAAGCCATTCATAACTGTAGGCCTAATAAAAAAGGTGGTGGCACAGCTATATATTACCGAGATACATTTATCTGCAACAGTGTTATTAGTGACAGAGATGACTACTGTGAATATACTTTTGCTCAGTTTACAATTAAATCCCTTAAATCCTCTTTGACTATTGGAGCCATCTATAGATTTCCTAATACTAACATAGCTTCTTTCTCAGACAACCTAAGGAATCTTATTATAAACAACAATCTCAACAAAAACCACATCATTCTGGGAGGAGACTTTAATATTGACCTGGGTCAACAAAACTGCTCTCAAGTTGACTATTTCCTTAACAGCATGAACTCCTGTATGCTAATCCCCACTATCACCAAACCTACCCTAGTCACTCAAACATCAGCGACTACCTTGGACCACATATGGACAAACATAACAGCTCCCCTTGTATCTGGTATAATCTACGGCAGAACAACTGACCACTATCCTACCTTTCTCATAGCGAACATGGACATAACACCACCAAAAAGCAAGAAACTTTCATTTAGGCTACACAGTGAATCAGCTTTAGACAATCTTACAGAGGCACTTCACAATATTAACTGGGATTCTGAATTCAATAATACCCATGATATAAATTCATTAGCTAACCTCTTCCTCTCCAAAACTCTAAGCCTCTACAACCTTCATTGTCCCCTTCTTACAAAGCAAGTAACTGACAAAAGATTAAACAATCCATGGCTCACAAGTGGCATTCTCAACTCAATCAACAAGAAACATGAATATGAAAAGAAAGTTAGGATCGGCCTAGTTTCAAAGGAAGTAGCTAAAAGGTACTCATCAATGCTTACCAGTATCATAAGAAAGGCAAAACTTGCATATTATGTGAATAGATTCAATGAAGCAAAAGGCAACATGAAAAACACTTGGAAAACTATCTCTAGTATCCTAGGAACTAAACAACACTCACATAACCAAATAAAACTCTACAAGGATGGGGATATACCGTCAACTGATTTAGAAATGGCAAATGAATTTAATAGTTTCTTTTCATCGGTTGATGCTAATCTTGCCAGTAAAATCCCACAGACTCAGACACATATTAACACATATCTCTCAGGCAGCTATCCAAACTCTCTTCTCCTTTCACCAATCAGCCCGGCAGATGTTGTGTCCATCATACACTCTCTAAAAACCAAGGCAGGGAACACCAGTGAAATTCCGTCCATTGTGTACAAGAGAGCCTCCCATGCCCTTGCCCCACCCATAGCACTACTGTTCAACAAATCTATAGAGTGTCACACCTTCCCTGATATCCTCAAAAAAGCAAGAGTAACGCCAGTCCATAAAGGAGGCAATCCGGCGGACATAAACAATTATAGACCAATATCAAATCTACCCATTCTATCAAAAATATTTGAAAAAATTATTTACAAACAGCTCTATTCCTACCTCGTAAAATTCGACATACTCAGCCCCTGCCAGTTTGGCTTCCGGTCCCAAAAGAGTACCAATGATGCAATCATTAGTCTCCTTGACATTATCTACTCAGCCCTTGACAAAAATGAGTTTCCGATTGGACTCTTCATTGACCTAAGAAAAGCCTTTGATACTGTTAATCACAACTACCTCTTACTTAAACTCCAGCATTATGGAATCCGAGGCCTTGCCCTTGACTACATCCGATCCTATCTTAGTGACAGACACCAATATGTAACCATCAATGATACAACTTCTTCCACTCTACCAATTACCGTTGGAGTGCCACAGGGCAGCATCTTAGGACCTCTTCTATTTCTTATATATATAAACGATCTGCCTAATGTCTCTAATATTCTCAAACCTATATTGTTTGCTGACGATACTACCCTTATCTACTCAAACCTCAACCCACATACACTAAATAATGTTGTGAATAATGAATTAAAAAAAGTCCACTTATGGATGTCAACGAACAAACTAACATTAAACATCGAAAAGACTTACTACATCTTATTTGGAAGCAAATCATCAAATGCAATTCAGCTACAGATAGACAACATTAACATCAGTAATAAAAATGATGGCAAGTTTCTTGGCCTATTCCTAGACAAGAGACTCAACTTCAGCACCCACATTCAACACATAACTAAGAAAGTCTCTAAGACAGTTGGTATACTCTCCAAAATCAGATATTATGTTCCTAACTCTGCTCTCCTCTCACTATATTATGCACTAATCTACCCCTATCTTAATTATGGTATCTGTGCATGGGGGTCTACCACTGCAAACCACCTTAAGCCCATCATCACACAGCAAAAATCTGCTATCAGAATAATAACTAACTCTGCTTTCAGACAACACTCAGCTCCCTTGTTTAAATCTCTAAACTTGCTAAATATTAACTCCCTCCACACATTCTCTTGTGTCAACTACATTTACAAAACCCTGTTCTTAAATGCAAACCATGCTCTGAAACTCTCCCTGGACAGATGTAATAGGACCCATTATCACCACACCAGAAATAAATATCTCTTTGATATCCCCAGGGTCAAACTTAATCTGTGTAAACACTCTATGCAAATTAAGGGACCTAGTCTATGGAACTCACTCCCTAGTGAATTGAAAAACTGTAAAACTTTTGCCTTATTTAAAAGCAAAACCAAAAAGTACCTAACTTCATCTATTTAGTTTCGTACACTGAGCTTTAAATTTGCTCTGTACCTAGTGGTACCCAATCTCCTAATTTTTATGTAATATCAAACAACCTTATCATTGTGTTCATTGCTGTCTTCTTTTATGTGCTAGCCATATGCTGTATTGTGACTACCAATTTTTGTCAACTACCATTCAAGCTGTCATTGCAATCAATCTTATATTGTTTCTGCTGTATTGTGCCTACCAATTTGTTGTCAACTACCATTTTAAGCTGTCATTGCAATCAATCATAGCTACCTATGTGCTTTAATATACTGTACCTATAATTTTCTCTCATCTTTTTTTTTTTCATTCCATGTAATCTGTTATCATTTTTTTTGTCTATAAATTTTGCAAGTATATACCTCCTTAAAATTTTCTTAGATTAAGGACCTGCCCGAAACGCTGCGCGTGCTAGTGGCTTTACAAGACTGTAATTACCATAATTGTATCCTCACATTCCTTATGTACATTCTTGTATATGCATAAATAAATAAATAAATAAATAAATAAATAAATGTGGTAATGGACTGTGTTGGACCATTACCTAGAACTAAGTCTGGTAATATTTACCTAATCACAATGATGTGTATCACTACTCGTTACCCAGAGGCTTTTGCTGTAAGGAACATCCGAGCAAAAACTGTTGTTGCTCGTATGTTGCATTTTTTTTCCACTTTTGGACTGCCTCGGGTCGTGCAAACTGACAATGGTACTAATTTTAAGTCTGATATTTTTGAGCAATTTTGTAAGGAACATGGAATAACTCATAAGGTTTCCAGCCCATACCATCCACAGAGTCAGGGGGTAATTGAACGTTTCCATCTAACTCTGAAGCAGATGTTGAAGACATCGTGCGAGAGTTCCCACACCTTCTGGGATGAGAATTTACCGTATGTTTTGTTTGCGGCTAGAGAGGGATTACAAAGTTCACTGGGTTGTTCTCCTTTTGAGTTAGTCTTTGGCCATAAAGTTCGTGGACCCTTGCAAATGTTACAGGAGAATCTGTTAGGGAACGTAACGTTAACCGAAGGTTCGGCTTTCTTTGCGCAACACCACCAGAGACTCAAGGACTGCAAGGCGGCTGCATTAAAGTATCTTGGCAAGGCCCAAGAAAAGATGAAAGAACGTAACGATGCTAAATCTCAGTTGCGGGTATTTCAGCCTGGCGACCCTGTCCTGGTATTAAAGCCTCGACTAGGGAACACTATGTCCCACAAGTACGAAGGCCCCTACATTGTGACAGAAAAGACTGGGGACCTCACGTACAAAGTGAGGCACTCTGACCAACGTAACCAGGTAATGCTCATACATGTAAATCGACTGAAGAAGTTCCAGGGCCCCAGGCCCATTGCACTAACCAATGTTTCCATTTCCAGTGAGAGAGGGGATGATTGTTCTGGGGACCCAACTAATCTCATTTTCAATAATTCTAGTTCTGTGAATGCTGTGGAGGGACTGTCCCATTTGCAGATGGCCCAACGTGAAGAGGTGCAGTCGTTGGTTGATGAATTCTCCAGTCTGTTCGGGGAGGTCCCGACCCAGACTGATGCCATTTGCCATGATGTCGAGTTGACAGACTACACTCCCATTCGCCTTCAACCCTATCGGATGAGTCCAGAAAAGAAGGCCATCGTACGGAAGGAGGTCGACTTCTTGCTCCAGCACGGCCTCATCCGGCCGAGCCAGGGCTCTTGGTGCTCGCCCTGCCTATTGGTCCCCAAACCAGACGGCTCCTGGCGATTATGCACCGACTATCGGCAGCTCAACAAGGTGACCATTGTGGATGCCTATCCACTGCCCCTCCTCGAGGACTGCATCGACGAGTTGGGAAATGCCAAGTACGTTTCGAAATTCGACCTCTCGAGGGGGTATTATCAAATCCCACTCACTGAACGTGCTAAACAGCTAACTGCGTTCGTGACACCCGAAGGTGTTTTTGAGTATCAAGTGTTACCGTTCGGCTTGCGTAATGCTCCTGCCACGTTCCAGAGACTCATGAACTCTCTACTCGCTAAGGTGCCAAATTGTCGGGCGTATTTAGATGATATCGTGCTGTTTGACAGTAATTGGGCTGACCACATAGCTAGGTTACGCCAGTTGTTTGCAATCTTGAAAAGGGCAAATCTTACCTTAAATGCTAGAAAGTGTCATTTTGGCCAAGGCACAGTGACGTACCTCGGTTATGAAGTGGGCCAAGGAAAAGTGTCACCTCGGCAAGATAAAATCAGTGCCATTCTGGAGTATCCAGTACTAAAGTCTAAAAAGGACGTTCAAAGATTTATCGGTATGTGTGCGTACTATCGACGTTTTTGTCAGAACTTTTCCAGTGTTGCCACTCCTCTCACAGACTTGTTGCGGAAAGCCGTTAAATTTAAGTGGTCATCAGACTGTGCAGAGGCATTTAAAAATTTGAAATTGATCTTAGCTTCCGCCCCAGTACTTGCTAGTCCAAGGTTCGACCGACCGTTTAAAATTCATGTTGACGCGTCTGACTCGGGTGCTGGTGCAGTGTTGTTGCAAACTGGGGATGATCAGGTGGAACACCCAGTATATTATTACTCTGTGAAATTCGACAAGGCGCAAAGCAATTATTCAGTGGTAGAAAAAGAGGCGTTGGCGCTAGTGTTAACATGTAAAAAGTTCGAAGTTTACCTCACAGGTAATATAGTGGAAGTGTACACGGACCATAACCCGCTAGTCTTCCTGACTCAGATGAAGGGTAAGAATAAACGCATCCTCAGGTGGGCGTTGTACCTACAGGACTTCAATCTTTCCATTACCCACCTACCGGGCAGACTCAACGTGATAGCCGACGCTCTGTCCCGGTTGCCTGAATAACATTCATCTGAGCCACAGAAAGCCATTTACCAACTGTCATGCTTTAGTTAATTTTTTTTTTTAGGTTCTCCTGTGACATTAAATATTCCGTGTCCAATTTAT